>NC_048566.1:97355294-97367794 GCF_013265735.2 Oncorhynchus mykiss
CTACCGATCCAGTCTGGTAGTTCTACCGATCCAATCGGGTAGTTCTACTGATCCAGTCTGGTAGTTCTACTGGTCCAGTCTGGTACCCAGGCCTACCGATCCAGTCTGGTAGTTCTACTGGTCCAGTCTGGTACCCAGGCCTACCGATCCAGTCTGGTAATTCTACCGATCCAGTCTGGTAATTCTACCGATCCCGTCTGGTAGTTCTACTGGTCCAGTCTGGTAGTTCTACTGGTCCAGTCTGGTACCCAGGCCTACCGATCCAGTCTGGTAGTTCTACTGGTCCAGTCTGGTAGTTCTACTGGTTCTGTCTGGTAGTTCTACTGGTCCAGTCTAGTAGTTCTACTGGTCCAGTATGGTAGTCCTACTGGTACTGTCTGGTAGTTCTCAGGCCTACTGGTCCAGTCTGGTAATTCTACAGGTCCAGTCTGGTAGTTCTACTGGTCCAGTCTGTAAAGTGCACTAGTGACCCAATTTGCATCCTTCAGCTTGCCAATCAGAGCCAATCAGACAGAGGTTCAGATTGCCAGTCAGAGCCAATCAGACAGAGGTTAGGTAGGCCTATCATTTGGTTGGTTGAGCCCGTGCCTTTTAATGTTGATGTGTTGTTTGTGGGCGGAAAGGGGTTTGGAAACGGCAGAGGACATGTATCTGCTATTTCTATATTCAATTTCACAGCTTCACATAATTATGCCCATTATCACATATCTACCCCTGTCTTTTAAAATAAACACTAGGATGTCCAGGTGGCTAGTGTTTCTAGTCTCCTTCACTCCTTATAAGGCAGAAATAGGAGGTGTGGACTGTGATAATTGTTGAGGTGCAAGGAGGGAGCCAGATGGGAGCCTGGCTCATTCCCTTCTTTAGTCCCAGTGGGGTAGAATCCACCACTACCACAGGTAAGGTGACAGAGACCACACCACAGAGAGAACAGACAGAAACAGAACAGGTCTGTCTAAGTCTTGCTGGACCAGGTCTGGAATATGGAAGCCAGAGCTATGGGGAGGAAAGGTCATAGGTCAATAACAGGCTGCTGTCAATGGTCTACAGTTTCTTACAGAGAAAAAGGCCCATAGAGTGAAATCTCACACATTCTCAGAGTGTGTGTAACAACTTTGTGTGTGTGTGTGTGTGTGTGTGTGTGTGTGTGTGTGTGTGTGTGTGTGTGTGTGTGTGTGTGTGTGTGTGTGTGTGTGTGTGTGCGTGCATGCGTGCGTGTATGCGTGTGCGTGTGCGTGTGTGTGTGTGTGTGTGTGTGTGTGTGCGTGTGTGCTCTACAGCGGTTATACAGACCATAATCAGACACCTGAACCAATAGGTGTGAGACAGGGGGGGAATTGACACCTTCTGAACAGACATTTTCCTGGGACTGAAATAACAACGGCAACTGGTTCATTCACTTTCCCTTGTTTTTTCCAAATCCAGTCTTCTCTGGAAACGTTTTATTCCCAAAATGCCTCGGCTCATCTCAGTGTGAACTGGGACAAACTTAGATGTTCCAAAAGCCTGACAATAGAAGATTGGCAGAGCTCTTCAGATATCCATCATCACCGCCATCTTCATCATCCTCATCATTGTCATCAGTGCCTAGACGTGTGGACGTGTGGGATGGGGGATACGGCTGCAGTGGCAGGGGGGGGGGGGGGGGGGGGGGGGGGTGGTGTTAAAGCTCCGCGGGTACATGGTGAGGGCTGGGGGTGTAGTCGGTGAGGGTAGAGACGAGGACAAGGACCCGTTGGGGTACTGTAGGTTGATTGAGATAAGGAATAGCAGAGGTTAGGCCAGGGAAGGTTGGTTGAGATAAGGAATAGCAGAGGTTAGGCCAGGGAAGGTTGGTTGAGATAAGGAATAGCAGAGGTTAGGCCAGGGAAGGTTGGTTGAGATAAGGAATAGCAGAGGTTAGGCCAGGGAAGGTTGGTTGAGGTAAAGAATAGCAGAGGTTAGGCCGTGGAACGTTGGTTGAGGGTTGGTTGATGGCATTGTGTACTGTAGGACGACGATTAGCTTGTTTCCAGAGGGTAGAGCTAGAAAATGTTAGTTGTCTTCGACTAACTTTCACACAATACTTTTTCCAACGTATTGTTTCCCTGTGTTTCTCAATGTGGATATGGACTTCAGCTTAGCTTTTGTGGCACAGTTGAAGGTTGGGTGTTCGCTGACCGTAACAGACGAGTTCACTCTCCCTGCCTGTTTCATTACACTACGATCGGACGATGATCAGCTAGGAGGAAATCAGATTTTCAACATTTTGATGCCATATTTGTAATTATATAAAATATATGCAACACATTGTCCACCAACAGGTTTCTGTACCTATGCACCACACAACCAATAAACGAAGCATGCAAACTTCGGGCATTTCAAGATCATGGTTTTCGTTTTCAACACTACAATAAATAGACTATGTCAATCCAGACAAACAGAAAACACATCCCTCCCTACCTTGTAGGCTTACCCAGTATGTCATAAGCAAACAAGAAAATGCTCATTCAGAAGCACTGCACCTAGTGGACGGGGACTTTAATGCAGGCAAACTTATATCCGTTTTACCTATTTTCTACCAGCATGTCACATGTGCAACCAGAGGAAAATAAACTCTAGACCACCTTCACTCAAACACACAAAGCTCTCCCTCACCCTCCATTTGGCAAATCTGACCATAATTCTATCCTCCTGATTCCTGCTTACAAGCAAAAGCTAATGCAGGAAGTATCAGTGACCCGTTCATTACGGAAGTGGTCAGATGACTTCGCAACAGGACTGTTTTGCAAGCACAGACTGGAATATGTTCTCTGATTCATCCAATGGCATTGAGGAGTATACCACCTCAGTCACCGGCTTCATTAATAAGTGCTTTGATGACGTCGTCCCCACAGTGACCGTACGTACATATCCCAACCAGAAGCCATGGATTACAAGCAACATCCGCACCGAGCCAAAGGCTAGAGCTGACGCTTTAAAGGAGTGGAACACTAATCCGGATGCTTATAGGAAATCATGGTATGCCCTCAGACAAACCATCAAACAGGCAAAGCGTCAATATAGGAATGAAATTGAATCCTACTTCACCGGCTCTGACGCTCGTTGCTGACAGGTGTATAAAATCGAGAAAACAGCCATGCAATCATCATAGATGAACATTGGCAGTAGAATTGCCTTACTGAAGGGATCAGTGACTTTTACTGTGGCACGGTCATAGGATGCCACCTTTCCAACAAGAAAGTTAGTTAAATTTCTGCCCTGCTAGAGCTGCCCCGATCAAGTGTAAGTTTTTTTTTATTTATTGTGAAGTGGAAACATCTACAGTAGCTTGCAAAAGTATTCACCCCTCTTGGTATTTTTCCTATTTTGTTGCCTTATAACCTGGAATTAAAATATATTTTTTTGCGGGGGGGGGGGGGGGGGTTGATTTACACAACATACCTACCTACCACTTTGAAGATGCAACATATTTTTTATTGTGGAACAAACAAGAAATAAGACAACATCAATACTTTGTAGAGCCACCTTTCTCAGCAATTACAGCTGCAAGTCTCTTGGGGCATGTCTCTATAAGCTTGGTACATCTAGCCACTGGGACTTTTGCCATTTCTTCAAGGCAAAACTGCTCCAGCTCCTTCAAGTTGGATGGGTTCCGCTGGTGTACAACAATCTTTAAGTCATACCACAGATTCTCAATAGGATTGAGATCTGGGCTTTGACTAGGCCATTCCAAGACATTTAAATGTTTCCCCTTAAACCACTCAAGATTTACTTAGGAGTAGGCTTAGGGTCATTGTCCTGTTGGAAGGTGAACCTCCGTCCCAGTCTCAAATCTCTGGAAGACTGAAACAGGTTTCCTTCGAGGATTTCCCTGTATTTAACGCCGTCAATCATTTTGCCGTTTCGTTTCGTTTTTCAATTCTGACCAGTTTCCCAGTCCCTGCCGATGAAAAACATCCCACACAGCATGATGCTGCCACCACCACGCTTCACTGTGGGGATGGTAATCTCGGGGTGATGAAAGGTGTTGGGTTTGCGACAGACATAGTGTTTTCCTTGATGGCCAAAAACCCAAATTTTTATCTCATCTGACCAGAGTACCTTCTTCCATATGTTTGGGGAGTCTCCCACATGCCTTTTGGTGAAAACCAGACGTGTTTGCTTAATTTTTCTTTAAGCAATGGCTTTTTTTCTGGCCGCTCTTCTGTAAAGCCCAGCTATGTGGAGTGTATGGCTTAAAGTGGTCCTATGGACAGATATTCCAATCTCCGCCAGTGGAGCTTTGCAGCTCCTTCAGGGTTATCTTTGGTCTCTTTGTTGCGTCTCTGATTAATGCCCTCCTTGCCTGGTCCGTGAGTTTTGGTGGGCGGTTTTCTCTTGGCAGGTTTGTTGTGGTGCCATATTCTTTCCATTTTTAAATAATGGATTTAATGGTGCTCCGTGGGATGTTCAAGGTTTCAGATATTTTTTATATAACTCAATTATGATCTGTACTTCTCCACAACTTTGTCCCTGACCTGTTTGGAGAGCTCCTTGGTCTTCATGGGGCCGCTTACTTGGTGGAGCCCCCTTGCTTAATGGTGTTGCAGACCCTGGGGCCTTTCAGAACAGCTATATATACTGAGATCATGTGACACTTAGAATGCACACAGGTGGACTTTATTTAACTAAATATGTGACTTCTGAAGTATATATATATTTTTTTAAATCTCCCATTTCACTTCACCAATTTGGACTATTTTGTGTATGTACATTACATGAAATCCAAATAAAAATCAATTTAAATTACAGGTTGCAATGCAACAAAATAGGAAAAATGCAGGCACTGTAGGAGCAACAATGGCTTAGCCCTTGAAGTGGTAGGCCACACAAGCTCACAGAACGGGACCGCCGAGTGCTGAACCACGTAGCACATAACAATTGTCTGTCCTCGGGTGCAACACTCACTATTGAGTTTCAAATTGCATCTGGAAGATACATCAGGACAAGAACTGTTCATTGGCAGGTTCATAAAATAGCTTTCCATGGCCGAGCAGCCACACACAAGCCTAAGATCATCATGCGCAATACCAAGAGTCGGCTGGAGTGGTGTAAAGCTCGCCGCTATTGGACTCTGGAGCAGTGTTCCCTCACGCTTCACCATCTGGCAGGCCGACGGATGAATCTGGGTTTGGTCAGATGCCAGGAGAATGCTACTTAACCAAATGCATAGTGCCAACTGTAACATTTGGTGGAGGAGGAATAATGGTCTGGAGCTGTTCTTCATGTTATGGGTCACTTAGTTCCAGTGTATGAAAATATTTACGCTACAGCGTAGAATGGCATTCTATATGATTCTGTGCCTCCAAATCTGTTGCAAAGGTTTGGGAAAGGCCCTTTCCTGTTTCCGCATGACAATGTCCCCATGCACAAAGCGAGGTCCAGATCATTGTGGAAGAACTTGACTGGCCTGCATAAAGACCCGACTTCAACCCCATTGAACCCCTTGAATTAGAACACCAACTGCGAGCCAGGCTTAATCGCCCAACATCAGCGCCCAACCTCACTAATTGCTCTTGTGTCTGAATGGGAAGTACGTTCTCCGGCAGCAATGTTCCAATCCTTCCCGGGAACAGTGGAGGCTGTTGTAGCAGCAAAAGGGAGGAACAACTTCATATTAATGCCTATGATTTTGGAAGGAGATGTTCAACGAGCGGGTGTCCACATACTTTGGGTAATGTAGTGTATATAAGGAAGAGAAGTTAGGCCTAACCCCAGTGAGATAGGTATAGAAGGAAGAGAAGTTAGGCCTAACCCCAGTGAGATAGGTATAGAAGGAAGAGAAGTTAGGCCTAACCCCAGTGAGATAGGTATAGAAGGAAGAGAAGTTAGGCCTAACCCCAGTGAGATAGGTATATAAGGAAGAGAAGTCAGGCCTAACCCCAGTGAGATAGGTATATAAGGAAGAGAAGTTAGGCCTAACCCCAGTGAGATAGGTATATAAGGAAGAGAAGTCAGGCCTAACCCCAGTGAGATAGGTATATAAGGAAGATAAGTCAGGCCTAACCCCAGTGAGATAGGTATAGAAGGAAGAGAAGTCAGGCCTAACCCCAGTGAGATAGGTATATAAGGAAGAGAAGTCAGGCCTAACCCCAGTGAGATAGGTATATAAGGAAGAGAAGTCAGGCCTAACCCCAGTGAGATAGGTATGTAAGGAAGAGAAGTTAGGCCTAACCCCAGTGAGATAGGTATATAAGGAAGAGAAGTCAGGCCTAACCCCAGTGAGATAGGTATTTAAGGAAGATAAGTCAGGCCTAACCCCAGTGAGATAGGTATATAAGGAAGAGAAGTTAGGCCTAACCCCAGTGAGATAGGTATATAAGGAAGAGAAGTCAGGCCTAACCCCAGTGAGATAGGTATAGAAGGAAGAGAAGTTAGGCCTAACCCCAGTGAGATAGGTATTTAAGGAAGAGAAGTTAGGCCTAACCCCAGTGAGATAGGTATATAAGGAAGATAAGTCAGGCCTAACCCCAGTGAGATAGGTATATAAGGAAGAGAAGTCAGGCCTAACCCCAGTGAGATAGGTATAGAAGGAAGAGAAGTCAGGCCTAACCCCAGTGAGATAGGTATATAAGGAAGAGAAGTCAGGCCTAACCCCAGTGAGATAGGTATATAAGGAAGATAAGTCAGGCCTAACCCCAGTGAGATAGGTATATAAGGAAGAGAAGTCAGGCCTAACCCCAGTGAGATCCGTTTTGTCACCAAAGCCCCATATACTACCCACCATTGCGACCTGTACGCTCTCGTTGGCTGGCCCTCGCTTCATACTCGTCGCCAAACCCACTGGCTCCATGTCATCTACAAGACCCTGCTAGGTAAAGTCCCCCCTTATCTCAGCTCGCTGGTCACCATTGCATCTCCCACCTGTAGCACACGCTCCAGCAGGTATATCTCTCTAGTCACCCCCAAAACCAATTCTTTCTTTGGCCGCCTCTCCTTCCAGTTCTCTGCTGCCAATGACTGGAACGAACTACAAAAATCTCTGAAACTGGAAACACTTATCTCCCTCACTAGCTTTAAGCACCAACTGTCAGAGCAGCTCACAGATTACTGCACCTGTATATAGCCCACCTATAATTTAGCCCAAACAACTACCTCTTTCCCTACTGTATTTTATTTATTTATTTATTTTGCTCCTTTGCATCCCATTATTTTTATTTCTACTTTGCACATTCTCCCATTGCAAATCTACCATTCCAGTGTTTTACTTGCTATATTGTATTTACTTTGCCACCATGGCCTTTTTGCCTTTACCTCCCTTATCTCACCTCATTTGCTCACATCGTATATAGACTTGTTTATACTGTATTATTGACTGTATGTTTGTTTTACTCCATGTGTAACTCTGTGTCGTTGTATGTGTCGAACTGCTTTGCTTTATCTTGGCCAGGTCGCAATTGTAAATGAGAACATGTTCTCAACTTGCCTACCTGGTTAAATAAAGGTGAAATATATATTTTTTTTTTTAAATAAAGATAGAGGTGCTCCTGGCGACGACCTTGACATTTCTTTACGTCCTATGGCTGCTGCATCTGCTCTACAGATATAGACGTACAGAAGGAGGCTAATTAGTTCCTTTTCTAACAGAATATTTTGTATAAAGATAAGCATTGTATTGTTAGGTTCATAGGGAGTAACTCTGGTAGGGCCTGAAACAGTCTTCCTCACCTCAAGTCCAACTCTCAGAGTCAGTTGGAGCGCACTGCTTTCGTATCATAGGCCTGCAGTAGCTAAAGATTAATAATAGCCACACCATACCAAACCTTTACAAACTTTATTAGGGTAATAGCAAAAATAAGTCAAGCCGTGGTTTATGGGTAAAATATGAGCATAAGAGCATATGTAAACCAGGGGGAAAAAATGCACCACCCTCCCCAAAGCAACCCAACCCTATTTGGGACCACCCCTCCACACACTAAATTTTGATCTGTCCCTAAGCACTAACTCAGAGGAACATAGACCCTGAGGGTAAAGCAGCAGAAAACCTCAAAGACACTCTAGCTTCACACTGGCTAATTCTCCCCGTAGAAACACACACATGGGGGAAACACCCCTCTGAAACAGGCCTCTGAAGCTTAATGAAATTACATCCCGCAGTATTTTCCTTTTACAGTTTTATTTTCCCCCTCTCTTTGGAGGGTTTGTTCCAAACAGGAGGTTGTAAACAGAAGTGGGACAGACTAAATAAGTAGAGAGAACACCCAGATGTCTGCCTCTGTCTGCCATTAGTATGGCTGCCTCTGTCTGCCATTAGTATGGCTGCCTCTGTCTGCCATTAGTATGGCTGCCTCTGTCTGCCATTAGTATGTATGCCTCTATCTGCCATCAGTATGGCTGGATCTGTCTGCCATTAGTATGTCTGCCTCTGTCTGCCATTAGTATGTCTGCCTCTGTCTGCCATTAGTATGTCTGGATCTGTCTGCCCTTAGTATGTCCTCCTCTGTCTGCCATTAGTATGTCTGCCATTAGTATGGCTGGATATGTGTGCCATTAGTATGTCCTCCTCTGTCTGCCATCAGTATGTCTGCCTCTGTCTGCCATTGGTATGTCTGCCTCTGTCTGCCATTAGTATGTCTGCCATCAGTATGTCTGCCTCTGTCTGCCATCAGTATGTCTGCCTCTGTCTGCCATTAGTAGGTCTGCCTCTGTCTGCCATTAGTATGTCTGCCATCAGTATGGCTGGATCTGTCTGCCATTAGTATGTCTGCCCCTGTCTGCCCTTAGTATGTCTGCCTCTGTCTGCCATCAGTATGGATGGATCTGTCTGCCATTAGTATGTCTGCCTCTGTCTGCCATCAGTATGTCTGCCTCTGTCTGCCATCAGTATGGCTGGATCTGTCTGCCATCAGTATGTCTGCCTCTGTCTGCCATCAGTATGGCTGGATCTGTCTGCCATTAGTATGTCTGCCTCTGTCTGCCATCAGTATGTCTGCCTCTGTCTGCCATCAGTATGTCTGCCTCTGTCTGCCATCGGTATCTGTGGGAATAAATAGCACATCCTAACATCCATGAGTATATCTCAGCAGCACAATCTACCCAGGAACAATGGGCCCACTGTTAATTTCCTCCAGAGTTGAGTTAAGCAGCGCTTTACAGAAGTGATGGGTCCCTTTTAACCTCTCTCTTCTCCCCCCCTCCCCCCCCCCCCCCCCCCCCCTTCCACTCTTTTTCTCTTGCTCGTCTTGTCGCCCTCCTTCACGTTTGTCTCTGGGGTGGTTTAACAGTAGCCAGTGTTGATCAGCTTTGCTGCCGATGGTCGTCCTTCCCTGTTCAGAATGAGAATGGAACGGCTGTTCATCGTGGTTTATTTGTCCTCCTCATCCATTCTCTTGCTCGTGTTCCTCCTCTATCAGGCATCTCCATTGAGAAGTGTGTAATCCCAGCCTGGGGGCCCAGTGTGTCGTCTGTGCTGATAGCATTCAGCGGGGCCCATGTAGTGTTCCTTCCCACGGCCCGACTACAGAGGAAGCTGTGGCTCGGCTCGGTGTGGCTGAGAGCCGCTAAGGAGCTAGTCGGCACGCGACGCATGACACAGGCTGTCAGATTAGCACCAACCCCATACAGACTGAGCCCCCATTCCCCCCCCCCCCCCCCCCAGCTCATCCCAGCTCCTTCAAACGAGAAGGCCTGCTGCAGCACAGAGAGACCGGGATCTGGTAAATGCAGATTAGACACCACACGCCTGTATGTCTGCCTGCCCGCCTGCCTGCCTGCTTGCCAGCTTGCCTGTCTGCCTGCCTGCCTGCCTACCCGCTTGCCTGCCTACCCGCCTGCCTGCCTGCCTGCCCGCCTGCTGGCCTGTCTGCCTGTCTGCCTGCCTGTCTGCCTGCCTGTCTGCCTGTCTGCCTGTCTGCCTGCCTGCCTGTCTGTGAAACAGGCCTGATATATAGAGGATGAAAGACAGGAAAGGGGGGTACAGTAGAATCAAGCTAATCCCTGTCCTAAAAATACCAACCCACCCACAAAGCTATACCTGCCCAGCCTGCCCTGACATGACCTGCCTGCCCAGCCTGCCCTGACCTGCCCTGCCTGCCCTGACCTGCCTGCCTGCCTGCCTGCCTGCCCAGCCTGCACTGCCCTGACCTGACCTGCCCAGCCTGCCCTGACCTGACCTGCCTGCCCTGACCTGACCTGCCTGCCCAGCCTGCCCTGACCTGCCTGCCTGCCTGCCCAGCCTGCCCTGCCCTGACCTGCCCAGCCTGCCCTGACCTGCCTGCCCTGACACGACCTGCCCAGCCTGCCCTGACCTGACCTGCCTGCCCAGCCTGCCCTGACCTGCCTTCCCAGCCTGCCCTACCCAGCCTGCCCTGACCTGCCCCACTGCCTAAAGCGAAAACACAACTCAACATTTACCTCGTTAAGAGCTCTCTGGTGTTGGCTGCCAAATAAAATGGGGCAGAAATAAAAAAAAATATGAAATACAAGAGTTCCAACATCGGCTGCCCAGATAAGACTGGCACGCACATGTAAAGGCATAAACACACACACACCACTGTTTGGCAGGCCTTTCCTTTCGCTGGCATCAAATCTGTTGCTTCATATACTGCACACCTGGCAACGGGTGGCACCACGTTGGCACACACACTGCTTTGGAGGTACATTGGGTGCAGGCTAACAATGTCACTGTTATCTGAGGCGACTCTCCATGCCCTGAAGCGACACAATCATTTTCCAGAAATGTCAAAGAAGCCTGTTTCTTGGCTAACCAGCCAACCAACCAGCCAGTCAACCAACCAGCCAGCCAGTCTGTCAGTCAGTCAGTCAGTCAGTCAGCCAACCAGCCAACCAGCCAGTCAGCCAACCAGCCAGCCAGTCAGTCAGTCAGTCAGTCAGCCAACCAGCCAGCCAGCCAACCAGCCAGCCAGCCAGCCAGCCAGACAGCCAGTCAGTCAGCCAGCCAGCAAGCCAGCCAGTCAGCGAGCCAGCCAGTCAGTCAGTCAGTCAGTCAGTCAGCTAGCCAACAAGCTAGCCAACCAGCCAGACAGTTAGCCAACCAATCAACCAGCCAGCCAGCCAGCCAACCAGCTTGCCAATCAGCCAACCAGTCAGCCAACCAACCAGCCAACCAGTCAGCCAGCCAACCAATCAGCCACACTCTGACATCACAAAACAAAAACAACCTACAGTGGAAGCCTGCTGATTAAAAGGTGTTATTCTGACTGCTCTGGCTTAATCCACCTCAATCTGCACACGTTCAACTCTGAACGATACCCGGCTGAAGGGTGTTTCTTAGACACGAAGCGGACAACGATACCCGGCTGAAGGGTGTTTCTTAGGCACGAAGAGGATAACGATACCCGGCTGAAGGGTGTTTCTTAGACACGAAGCGGACAACGATACCCGGCTGAAGGGTGTTTCTTAGGCACGAGGAGGACAACGATACACGGCTGAAGGGTGTTTCTTAGACACGAAGCGGACAACGATACCCGGCTGAAGGGTGTTTCTTCGGCACGACACGAAGAGGACAACGATACCCGGCTGAAGGGTGTTTCTTAGACACAAAGAGGACAACAATACACGGCTGAAGGGTGTTTCTTAGGCACGAAGAGGACAACGATACCCGGCTGAAGGGTGTTTCTTAGGCACTAAACGAAGTGGACAACAATACACGGCTGAAGGGTGTTTCTTAGGCACGAAGAGGACAACGATACCCGGCTGAAGGGATTTTCTTAGACACGAAGAGGACAACGATACCCGGCTGAAGGGTGTTTCTTACGCACGACACGAAGCGGACAACGTTACCCGGCTGAAGGGTGTTTCTTAGACACGAAGAGGACAACGATACCCGGCTGAAGGGTGTTTCTTAGACACGAAGAGGACAACGATACCCGGCTGAAGGGTGTTTCTTAGACACAAAGCGGACAACGATACCCGGCTGAAGGGTGTTTCTTAGACACGAAGAGGACAACGATACCCGGCTGAAGGGTGTTTCTTAGACACGAAGAGGACAACGATACCCGGCTGAAGGGTGTTTCTTAGACACGAAGCGGACAATGACAAGGTCACTTAGTGCCTTGTAGGCGTCAAATGCTTTTGTGCAGAAAGTCAAAGGAACACATTAACATTGGGCTGTCACACACCATGGTCTGAGCTGAACACAAAGGATTATTTTTATAGTCTGGTGATCAGGACATCACATTAGAGCTCAGTCTCCGGAGCATCAGATCTGACCTGTCTGTCTGTCAGCCATGATGGATCACCCACCAAAGAGTTAAATGCTGTGTTCAAGGGTGTGTGTGTGTGTGTGTGTGTGTGTGTGTGTGTGTGTGTGTGTGTGTGTGTGTGTGTGTGTGACAAAAGACAAATCTACCCTATGCATTTTCATTCTCATCATTCACATTTCTCACCCATCTGCTCTTCAGAAAGAGGAAGCTATCGCACCCCTCTGGGTCTTCAGAAAGAGGAAGCTCTCTCACCCCTCTGGGTCTTCAGAAAGAGGAAGATCTCTTACCCCTCTGGTTCTTCAGAAAGAGGAAGAT
>NC_048566.1:97370294-97430294 GCF_013265735.2 Oncorhynchus mykiss
TGCTGTTGACTGGTTTGCTAAACAGCTCTCCCGCTATAGCTTTCTCCCCTCCTCTCTCCACCACTTGCTCTCTCCCTCTCCCTTATCTCTCTCTCCCTCTATAGCGTTCTCCCTTCGTTCTCCCGTGTCTCTCTCTCTTACTTTCTCCCCTCCCCTCTTCTCCCCTCTCTCTCACTTTCTCCCCTCCCTTCCTCTCCTCTCCTCTCCCTCTAAACAGTGTTCTGTCATGTGGTAGTGTTGCTTCCAATTGAGTGGCTGAGCGTTGTTTAGATTTCTATAGTGGAGAGGAACAATGAAATCTGGTCACACACACACACACACACACACACACACACACACACACACACACACACACACACACACACACACACACACACACACACACACACACACACACACACACACACACACACACACACACACACACACACACAGCATACCTTTGCCTGACTGCCACAGCAGGGGAGTGAGTGGCTCTCAAACCGTGCTTCACAATGAACCAACAACCCCCATGCCAGCACACAGAAATTGTCTCACAAATACATTTCTGCTCTATTCAAAAGCACATAACACACACACTGAAACTACGCAAACACTACACTCTTCCGCAGAATACATACAAATACACATTAAGTACACATGCGGTACACCTTCAGTAGACATGAAGTACACCTTCAGTAGACATGCAGTACACACGCAGTACACATGAAGAACACACGCAGTACACATGCAGTACACATGAAGAACACATGCAGTACACATGCAGTACACATGAAGAACACATGCAGTACACATGCAGTACACATGCAGTACACATGCAGTACACATGCAGAACACATGCATTAGACATGCAGTACACATGCAGTACACATGCAGTACAGATGCAGTACAGATGCAGTACGCATGCAGTACACATGCAGTACACGTGCAGTACACATGCAGTACACATGCAGTACAGATGCAGTACACATGCAGAACACATGCATTAGACATGCAGTACACATGCAGTACAGATGCAGTACACATGCAGTAGAAACGGATACAAAATAAAGCCCCACAATAATACAGTAGCACTTGTAAATACTGGAGCACTCAATTACATAGATCTAAGCTTTGATCTGAAATACAAACATCACAAATCCCAGATTCAGAAATGCATTAATTACTGCCACAGACACAATGGCAAACAGTCAACCCTTCTCTCCTCTCTTTCCTTTCCTCTGTATCCCCCTATTGCTCTCTCTCTCTCCTCTCCCCCCTCTCTCCTCTCCCCCTGTCTCTGTACTTGCTCTCTGCCTTTCCCTCTCTCTCTCTCTCCAACTGGCATTTCTCCCCCATCTCTCTCTCTCTCTCTCTCTCTCTCTTTCTCTCTTCTCTTTCTCTAAATTCCTTTCCCCCTCTATTTTTCTCTCGCTCTCTCCCTCTCTCTCTTTCCCTCTCTCTCTTTCTCTCTCTCTCTACCTCCCTTTTTCCAGCAAATCTCCATTCACTTGCCAAGGACACCACAGTGCCATTCCATTCCATCCACCATCCTTTTCCTTAACCCCCCCCCCCTCCCCCCCAACACACAACCCCCCTAAATATGAATTCAATATGTTTTGTTGGCATGGCCATGAACTCAAATAGCCATAGATTGTCTACGCTCTCCCCCCTCCGCCTCCCCCCCCTCCGTCTCTCTCCCCCCTTCGCCTCTCTCCCCCCTCCATCTCTCTCTCCCCCGTCCCTCCATCTCCCCCCTCCGTCTCCCTCGTCTCTCTCCCCCCTCCATCTCTCCCCCTTCTGTCTCTCCCCCCTCCGTCTCTCCCCCCCTCCGTCTCTCCCCCCTCCGTCTCTCTCCCCCCTCCGTCTCTCCCCCCGCCGTCTCTCCCCCCTCCGTCTCTCCCCCCTCTGTCTCCCTCCACCCTCTGTCTCTCCCCCCTCCGTCTACCTCCCCTCCGTCTCTCCCCCCTCCATCTCTCCGTCTCTCCCCCCTCCATCTCTCCGTCTCTCCCCCCCTCCGTCTCCCCCCCCTCCAAACGTCAAATTTCAAAGAGTTTAAGGTTAAGTTTAGACATTAATGCCGATTTTCTACGATTAGGCAACTCAGAATGGTTAAGGTAAGGGTTAAAGTTTAGGATTAAAAAAAAACACTGGATTCGACTTGAAAACTTTGAAATCAGAGGCAGATGCTTACGTTTATCTGCCAACTCTGTCAACAACATCCTAGCAAAAACCGGAAGGTAACAACGCTCACTGTTTCTCCTAGTGAGCGGTTTACACGTCATCTCCCGTCGCTCTCAGACATGGATGTCAGAGAGGGGCAGTCAGAGAGGTGATAAAACAGGTAGTCAGAGGGGTTAAAACAGGCAGTCAGAGAGGTGTTAAACAGGCAGTCAGAGAGGTGATAAAACAGGTAGTCAGAGGTGATAAAACAGGCAGTCAGAGAGGTGTTAAACAGGCAGTCAGAGAGGTGATAAAACAGGTAGTCAGAGAGGGTTAAACAGGCAGTCAGAGACGGTTAAAATAGGCAGTCAGAGGGGTTAAACAGGCAGTCAGAGATAGTTAAACAGGCAGTCAGAGAGAGTTAAACAGGCAGTCAGAGAGAGAGTTAAACAGGCAGTCAGAGAGAGTTAAACAGACAGTCAGGGAGAGAGTTAAACAGGCAGTCAGAGAGAGTTAAACAGGCAGTCAGAGAGAGAGTTAAACAGGCAGTCAGAGACGGTTAAAACAGGCAGTCAGAGGGGTTAAACAGGCAGTCAGAGAGAGTTAAACAGGCAGTCAGAGAGAGAGAGTTAAACAGGCAGTCAGAGAGAGAGAGTTAAACAGGCAGTCAGAGAGAGAGTTAAACAGGCAGTCAGAGAGAGAGTTAAACAGGCAGTCAGAGAGAGAGAGTTAAACAGGCAGTCAGAGAGGGCGTTAAAACAGGTACACTTCAGGTACAGTACAGAAGCTCTGTTCAGTCTGAATGTTTTTTACTGTGCCTGTTATCTATGAACCACAGCTCTGGATTGAAAAAAACAAAAACACAAGACTTGGATCTGTAGCTGACGTGGAGCTGTGCAACAGTCCCAGTACTCAGCGCTGTGAAGAATGGCTATGAAAAACAAAGAGAAAAAAATACATTTCCTTCAAGATGACCAAAATAAAGAGCTTTTTTTGCGTGTGAGTGTGTGTGTGAGTGCGTGCCTGTGTGTGTGTGTGTGTAAGTGAGTGTGTGTGTGAGTGAGTGCCGTGCGAGTGCGTGTGAGTGCTTGCCTGCCTGCGTGCACGCGTGTGTGTGTGAGTGCATGCGTGTGTGTGTGAGTGCATGCCTGTGTGCGTGCGTGTGAGTGCGTGCCTGCGTGTGTGTGTGTGAGTGCGTGCCTGTGTGCGTGTGTGTGTGTGTGCGTGCCTGTGTGTGTGTGTGAGTGCGTGTGTGTGTGTGTGAGTGCGTGTCTGTGTGCGTGTGTGTGTGTGTGCGTTCCTGCGCGTGTGTGTGTGAGTGTGTGTGTGAGTGCGTGTGTGTGTGTGTGTGTGTGAGTGCGTGCCTGTGTGCTTGTGTGTGTGCGTGCCTGTGTGTGTGTGTGTGAGTGCGTGCCTGTGTGCGTGTGTGTGTGTGTGCGTGCCTGTGTGTGTGTGTGAGTGCGTGTGTGTGTGAGTGCGTGTCTGTGTGCGTGTGTGTGTGTGTGCGTTCCTGCGTGTGTGTGTGTGAGTGCGTGCGTGTGTGCGTGAGTGAGTGTGTGTGTGAGTGCGTGCGTGTGAGTGCGTGCCTGCGTGTGTGTGTGTGTGTGTGAGTGCGTGCCTGCGTGTGTGTGTGTGTGTCTTCTTCCTCCAGCAGTATCTCGATCCCTCCACTTAGTCTATAAAAACGGCCTTATCTTACCGGGAGGTGAGAGGAGAGATAGCTATAAAGGTCAGGTCAGAAAAGCAATGAGTTTATATTTATATTTCATTTCATCCATACAGGCTGTGGAGCATAAAACCTATCAATAAACACCATTAAAAAGAAAATCTTATTTACAATGACAGCATATCCCCAGCCAAACCTTAACCTCTTTGATCTCTAGGGGCGCTATTTCATTTTTGGATAAAAAACGTTCCCGTTTTAAGCGCGATATTTTGTCACGAAAAGATGCTCGACTATGCATATTCTTGACAGTTTTTGAAAGAAAACACTCTGAAGTTTCAGAATCTGCAAAGATATTGTCTGTAAGTGCCCCAGAACTCATTCTACAGGCGCAACCAAGATGATGCGTCAACCAGGAAATGAGCAGAATTTCTGAAGCTCTGTTTTCCATTGTCTCCTTCTATGGCTGTGATTGCGCAAGGAATGAGCCTACACTTTCTGTCGTTCCCCCAAGGTGTTAGTAGCATTGTGACGTATTTGTAGGCATATCATTGGAAGATTGACCATAAGAGACTACATTTTCCAAGTGTCCGCCTTGTGTCCTGCGTGGAATTCGGTGCGCAATTGCCAGCTGCTTGTACTTTTCCATTTGATTGAGGGGAGAAACCATGCTTCCATGAACGATATATCATTGAAGAGATATGTGAAAAACACCTTGAGGATTGATTCTAAACAACGTTTGCCATGTTTTCAGTCGATATTATGGAGTTAATTTGGAAAAAAGTTCGCGTTTTGAGGACTGAATTTTCGGGTTTTTTTGGTAGCCAAATGTGATGTATAAAACGGAGCTATTTCTAATACACAAAGAATCTTTTTGGAAAAACTGAGCATCTGCTATCTAACTGAGAGTATCCTTATTGAAAACATCAGAAGTTCTTCAAAGGTAAATTATTTTATTTGAAGGCTTTTATGTTTTTGTTGAAATGTTGCGTGCTGGATGCTAACGCTAATGCTAACGCTAAATGCTACGCTAGCTAGCTACTTTTACACAAATTATTGTTTTCCTATGGTTGAGAAGCATATTTTGAAAATCTGAGATGACAGTGTTGTTTACAAAAGGCTAAGCTTGAGAGATGGCATATTTATTTCATTTCATTTGCGATTTTCATGAATAGTTAACGTTGCGTTATGGTAATGAGCTTGAGTCTGTATTCCTGATACCGGATCCGGGATGGGGAGATCAGAGAGGTTAACAACACTGGGCCAATTGTGCACCGCACTATGGGATTCCCCATCACAGCTGGTTATAATACAGCCTGGAATCGAACCAGGGTCTGTAGTGTCACCTCTATAACTGAGATGCAGTTCCTTGTTTGTTCCATTTGGTTATTTCTTGGTTGGTTGGTTGGTTGGACCCCAGACCTCAAAACCATAAAAGGCAATGGGTTCTATAACTGATTCAAGTATTTTTTGCCAGATCCTAATATGGATGTTGAATTGTATGTTCATTTTAATGGCGTAGAAGGACTTTCTTGCTTTGTCTCTCAGATTGTTCACAGCTTTGTGGAAGTTACCTATGATGCTGACATTTAAGTCGAGGTAGCTATAATTCTTGCTCTAAGGTAATGGTGTCTACGTGGAATATGTATTTGTGGTCCTGGGAGTTTGACCTTTTTTGGAACACCATAATTTTTTATCTTACAGAGATTTACTGTCAGGGCCCAGGTCTGTCAGGGCCCAGGTCTGACTGAATTTGTGCAGAAGATCTAGGTGCTGCTGTAGGTTGGGGACAGAAGCACCAGATCCTCAGCAAACAGTAGACATTTGACTTCAGATTCTAGTAGGGGTGAGGCTGTGTGCTGCAGACTGTTATAGTGCCCTCGCCAATTCGTTGATATATATGTTGAAGAGGGTGGGGCTTAAGCTGCATCCCTGTCTCACCCCACGGCCCTGTGGGAAGATATGTGTTATATATGTTGAAGAGGGTGGGGCTTAAGCTGCATCCCTGTCTCACCCCACGACCCTGTGGGAAGATATGTGTTATATATGTTGAAGAGGGTGGGGCTTAAGCTGCATCCCTGTCTCACCCCACGACCCTGTGGGAAGATATGTGTTATATATGTTGAAGACGGTGGGGCTTAAGCTGCATCCCTGTCTCACCCCACGGCCCTGTGGGAAGATATGTGATACATATGTTGAAGAGGGTGGGGCTTAAGCTGCATCCCTGTCTCGCCCCACGACCCTGTGGAAAGAAACATGTGTGTTTTGTTGTTGCCAATTTTAACTGTACACTTGTTGTTTGTGTACAGGGATTTTATAATGTTGTCTGTTTTTCCCCCCAACATCACTTTTTCATCAATTTATATAGCAGACCCTCATGCCTTTGTTTTGGTCTGTTTGTTTGTCAATTAGGCTGTGCAGGGTGAATACGTGGTCTGTCGTACGATAATTTGGGAAAAAGACAATTTGACATTTAATCGGTACCTTGTTTTCAGTGAGGAAATGTACAAGTCATTAATGTCAATATGGAGAATGTTCCCAAGGTTGCTGTTGACGCAAATCTCCGGGAAGTTAGTGGGGTGAAATGTGTCTCCACTTTTGTGGATTGGGGTGATCAGTCCTTGGTTCCAAATATTGGGGAAGATGCCAGAGCTTTTATTTAGTATACCATCAACACCACAGGCCTTTTTGGGGTTGGGAGGTTTGTATTTTGTCCTGTAGTACATTCAATGGGGGTGGCAGGTAGCCTAGTGGTTAGAGCGATGGGCCAGTAACCGAAATGTTACTATATCGAGTCCCTGAGCTGATAAGGTATCAAATATCTGTCACTCTACCCCTGAACAAAGCAGTTAAACCACTGTTACTAGGCTGTCATTGTAAATAAGAATTTGTTCTTACCTAACTTGCCTAGTTAAATAAAGGTTTTAAAAATATAGCCACGGGGTCAAATTTATCTCCACTTTTGTGGATTGTGCTGATCAGAGCTAAGGATGATGTTAAAGAGTTGTAGTATAGCCAATGGGAATTTTTTGTCTATATATTATATCATTTCATTGAGGATACCATCAACACCACAGGCTTTTTTGGGTTGGAGGGTTTGTATTTTGTCCTGTAGTTCATTCAATGTAATTGGAGAATTCAGTGGGTTCTGGTTGTCTTTAATAGTCCATTCTAAGATTTGTAGTTCATCCTGTACATGTTTTTGTTGTTTGGTCTTTGTTATAGAGACAAAAAGAGTGGAGAAGTGGTTTACCTATATTGGGTATGCAGCTCTTCATGTTTTTCTTGGTTTAGTGTTTTCCAATTTTACCAGAAGTGGTTAGATTCTATGGATTATTCAATTACATTGAGCTGATTTCTGACGTGCTCTTCCTTCTTTTTCAGTAGTGTATTTCTGTATTGTTTTAGTGATTCACCAAAGTGAAGGCTCAGCTTTTCTGGGTCTTTATGTTTTTGGTTAGATAGGTTTCTCAGTTTCTTTCTTAGGTTTTTACATTCTTCACCAAACCATTTTGTCATCGTTTTTCATTTTCTTAGGTTGTCTGCTTGACATTTTCACATTTGATAGAGAAGCTGAAAGGTTACAACTTCACAATTGAAATGTTTTTCCAGAAAGTTGAATTTGTTGCTGTCTAAATTTTTTTGGCTGGTTTCTAGACTACTTTCCTTCCATCTATAGCATTTATTCATACAGTATTTGATCTGATTGGGGTGTCAGTGGGCTTTGCTAAAGTAATCCACTGGTACTACTGCCAAGGGATGAGCTGTAGCTGTGCCTAACATACGAGTCTCCTCAAGCGGGGAGGGGGGATAAGTAAAGATCTTTGTCCTCTGCTCTTCATCAGGCAAGTGTGTACACTTCATCCTAAATGCACAAGGACTACCAAGCCTCAACCTGTGACTATCTCATTCCCCATTATGCTTCCATCTTCTTGGCTTACCCTTTTCCTCCAAATCTAAGTACTACCCACAATGAGCTGTCAAAATATGCCAAAGCATGCAACCCTCGTTCCCATATCCCCGTATCTGATCAGCTCAATCCAGCTCACACTGTCATTTAAATCTC
This sequence comes from Oncorhynchus mykiss, assembly GCF_013265735.2. Lineage (NCBI taxonomy): Eukaryota > Metazoa > Chordata > Actinopteri > Salmoniformes > Salmonidae > Oncorhynchus > Oncorhynchus mykiss. The sequence continues at coordinate 97,378,166 of NC_048566.1, forward strand.
CCCTACTCCTACTTCTCAACTCCGATCTCACACACACACAGCCCCAGTTGATTTAAATAGCTCCCTCCCTCCATACCCTCCCTCGTCCCTCCATACCCTCCTCCCTCTCTCCCTCTCCCTTCCTCTCTTTCCTTCCCTCTTTTTATATCTCCCTCCCCCTGGCATTTCTCTCTCTCTCTCTCTCTCTCTCTCTCTCTCTCTCTCTCTCTCTCTCTCTCTCTCTCTCTTTTTCCCTCCCTCACTTCTTGTTCTCTCTCATTCAGTTTTTGTGATCTCTCCGTTAGTCAGTTTGTCCTGAGGATATAAAGCCACCTACACACTGAGGAGCGGGGCAGTGGGATCACACAACACAGAAAACACCAGCTAGCAGCTATCTCCGGCATCAGCTCATTCTCATAACAAATGTCCCACTTAACTCTGCATCAATACTTACATAAACACCCGTTTAAATCCATCCACCCGCCGCCCCACACAAACACAACACGGAACAGCTCTGCAGTGTCACAGCCAGCAATTCTACATAAATCCAAACACAGCACACACAACAGTCCCAAACAGTCGTATCTCATCCCAGCAAACCAAAAATTGGTTCAGTGAAAGTACAAAGAAAAAAAATGTTGGTCGCGGCAAATCTGTCCAAATGATTCTAGAATGTTTGTATAAAACATTTGCCTGTTGTTGCAAGAACATTCCTAGAACACATTTTGTTCTTTAAAGTTTCTCAGAATGTTTCATGAGGTTCTGGGAAATGTCTGGTGGGAACATTGTGGAGACATCATAAAACGATATGTTTACAAAACACAAAAAAAACTGTCCAGTTGTGCTGATGATTCTACGATGTTTCTTTTTAGGGTGAAAAAAAACATTCACCTGATCTTACAAGAACTTTCCCAGAATTAATTTAGTCAGTTCTTTAAAGGTTCCCATAACTAATTTAGTCAGTTCTTTAAATGTTCCCAGAACTAATTTAGTCAGTTCTTTAAATGTTCCCAGAACTCATTTAGTCAGTTCTTTAAATGTTCCCAGAATGTTTCTTTAGGCTGTTGAACATTATTGGGATATGACAAGAGAAAGGATCCCAAAACACTAAAACTATCCAGCTGTGATGACATTCATACAATGTTTAAGTTAGGTTGCACAGGACATTCCTATAATGTTGTAAGAATGTTTGACGGAAGACCTGGTTTAAATTCTTTAAAAGGTTCCCAGAAGATTTAACTGAGTTACGGGAATTGTATGGGATGTTGAAAAGAATATGGTTGTGATATTCACAAACGTTGCACAGAACATTCCCACAATGTTGCACAATTTCCATTATACTGTAAGTCTGTATTTTTATGAAGTTCATAGCATATTTTGTTTTTAGGTTTAAAATAACATTACATCGACGTTCACGCAATGTTGTCTTGGAGGTCCACAGAATATTTCTATAAGGGTTAGGAAGCGTTATATTTATTTTATTTATTTAACCTTTATTTAACCTGGAAGGGCTCATTGAAATTAAAATCTATTTTTCAAGAGAGCCCTGGCCAAGATAGACAGCACCAAGTCATTACAAAAAAATTACAGACAGACAACATGGAAAACTACAAGTAATCCAGTAAAAACCATTGAATTCACAAGAGTATAAAACAGCAAATTAAAAACATGGACAGGTCAGGGAATCAGCCTCAAAATCCTTCATCAGTGATTTAAAAACACCAATCGGGACAAGTTCTTAAATATATTTAAATTTGACTTAATATTACCACAACATTCTCAGCGTGCAAATGTGTCCTTAACTAGATTGGAATACATCCCCATTGAGTTTCTCTCCAGATTTAATTAGAATTTTGCATTTGAAGGCATTTTATTTTTTATAGACTTTAATCACACAAACATATTTTTTTTAATACACTTTATATGCTGACAATGTGCAGTTTGAACCTGTAATGTTTGGTTCCTAAGCCAGGTCGTTTATCCTCTGCACCAACAGAGAACCTCTTTCACGCTGTTGTTGTTGTTGTTGTTGTTGTTGTTGTTGTTGTTGTTGTTGTTGTTGTTGTTGTTGCATGTAACTATGGAAGTATGGTCAATGAGGAATTATGTGGTTCCTTTTTTATCCTTCTTAAGCATAACTAACCCATAACTAACCCATAACTAACCCATAACCCATAACTAACCCATAACTAACCCATAACCCATAACTAACCCATAACCCATAACTAACTCATAACTAACCCATAACCCATAACTAACCCATAACCCATAACTAACCCATCACTAACCCATAACTCATAACTAACCCATAACTAACCCATAACTAACCCATAACCCATAACTAACGCATAACTAACCCATAACCCATAACCCATAACTAACCCATAACCCATAACTAACCCATCACTAACCCATCACTCATAACTAACCCATAACCCATAACTAACCCATAACTAACCCATAACCCATAACTAACCCACAACCCATAACTAACCCATAACCCATAACTAACCCATAACCCATAACTAACCCATAACCCATAACTAACCCATAACTAACCCAGGGATATACTGGTAACCATCACTCCCCCCATCCTCTTTATGTGCCGTGTCGCAATATGGCTTAAAGACAACAAAATCAAGGTATTGGAGTGGCCATCACAAAGCCCTGACCTCAAGCCTATAGAAAATGTCTGGGCAGAACTGAAAAGGCGTGTGCGAGCAAGGAGGCCTACAAACCTGACTCAGTTACACCCGCTCTGTAAGGAGGAATGGGCCAAAATTCACCCAACTTATTGTGGGAAGTTTGTGGGAGGCTACCTGAAATGTTTGACCCAAGTTTAACAATTTAAAGGAAATGCTACCAAATACTAATTCAGTGTATGTAAACTTCTGACCCACTGGGAATGTGATGAAAGAAATAAAAGCTGAAATAAAATAAATAAATCATTCTCTGTACTATTATTCTGACATTTCAAATTCTTAAAATAAAGTGGTGATCCTAACTGACCTAAGACAGGGAATTTTTACTAGGATTAACACTTTATGCCACCAAAGTAGAGCTGCAGTTTAGTGGGGGGGGTTTCAATCTAATATGGCCAATCAGGACGCAGAATAGTTTCGGAGTTCCCATCCTCCTACTGCGTTTTTATTGTCGACCATTTTAATATTAATTAAATTTAAATCACAATCACAGTAAGTTACTTCATTATTACCCATAAATGATTTGATATTGAAATAAAAAAATATATATTTAAAATATGCATTGGACATTTAAATCAATAAATGATTATTCCATTGAACCATTAATTTGGTTTTTGTTTATTATGTATCATCATTTTTTCAAGAATTTGTGTTTTGATTGTTTTCTTATATACTGTGAATGTTCTGAGGCTGTATTTAAGAAGCACGGACATATTTTTATTTTTTTTAAACTTTATTTTAAACTGAGAGTTACAGTTAAAGTCAGAAGTTTACATACATACACCTTAGCCAAATACATTTAAACTCCGTTTTTATTATTCTTTTTTTTACAATTCCTGACATTTAATAAGCTTTTTCCAGATCTGCAGATTACAGGTTCAATTTAACAGATTATTTAACAATGTTTATTTTAATAAGACTAAATAATAATAAAGAAAACAGTGACATTTTGACTCAGATACCAGAAGAGAGGATGTCTTAATTTCATCCAGATGTATAAATACAGACATACAGAATGGACACTAACTGGAAGAAGAAAAAAAAATATTGTGTAAAAAGTGAAAGTTAAACTTTTCAGAAGGAACCAGGAGTAAAATATGACAGGAGGAAACATGCGTTTTAATTATTCATATTGTTAACCAATATAATTTCTACTTTAAAACGCATGCCATGGTTCCTCATGTCTTATTGATCTGAAAAACAAAAGTGATCGTAGATCAGCACTAGCAGGAGCATGGATTACCTGATTGTATGATTCAATGCTGTTCAAATGTCCTACGAAATTCAAATATGTGCCTATTCGTAATACCAATACATACGCCAATACTTGGGCTCCTGAGTGGTCTAAGGCACTGCATGTCAGTGCTAAAGGTGTCACTACAGACCCTGGTTCAAATCCAGGCTGTATCACAACCAGCTGTGATTGGGAGTCCCATAGGGTACTGCACAGTTATCTGGGTTTGGCCGGTGTAGGCCTTCATTATAAATAAGAATGTGTTCTTAACCTTTTATGACTAGGGGGCAGTATTTTCATTTTTGGAAAAAAAACATTCCTGTAGTAAACAGGATATTTTGTCAGGACAAGATGCTAGAATATGCATATAATTGACAGCTTAGGATAGAAAACACAAAGTTTCCAAAACTGTAAAAATATTGTCTGTGAGTATAACAGAACAGATGTTGCAGGCGAAAGCCTGAGAAAAATCCAATCATGAAGTGCCTCATGTTTTGAAAGCGCTGCGTTCCAATGTGTCCCTATTGAGCAGTGAATGGGCTATCAACCAGAATACTTTTTCTCCGTATTCCCGAAGGTGTCTACAGCATTGTGACGTAGTTTTACGCATTTATGTTGAAGAATACCCGTAGGCGGCTACATTGCGCCAGTGGTCACCTGATGCTCCCAGAGAGATTCTCGCATAAAATACAGAGGTAGCCATTACTCCAATCTGTCCTACTGAAAAACGAATTGTCCCGATGGATATATTATCAAATAGATATTTGAAAAACACCTTGAGGATTGATTATATTTTTCGCCGTTTTCGTGACTGCAATTTCCGGGCGATTTCTCAGCCAAACGTGAAGAACAAACTGAGCTATTTCGCCTACAAAAATAATATGTTTGAAAAAAAGGAACATTTTCTATCTAACTGGGAGTTTCGTGAGTGAAAACATCCAAAGCTCATCAAAGGTAAACGATTTAATTTGATTGCTTTTCTGATTTCCGTGACCAAGTTACCTGCTGCTAGTTGGACAAAATGCTATGCTAGGCTATCGATAAACTTACACAAATGCTTGTCTAGCTTTGGCTGTAAAGCATATTTTGAAAATCTGAGATGACCGGGTGATTAACAAAAGGCTATGCTGTGTCTCAATATATTTCACTTGTGATTTCATGAATAGGAATATTTTCTTGTAATATCTATGTCCGTTGCGTTATGCTAATTAGTGTCAGTCGATGACAACGGTCCCGTTCACGGGATGGGGTGTCACTAGATTAACTGACTTGCCTACTTAAGTATAATTTTTTTTAAATCAAATTATAACTAGGGATAGCCCACTTTTTTCATTTTTCGCCTAAAATGACATACCCAAATTGAACTGCCCGTAGCTCAGGCCCTGAAGCAAGGATATACATATTATTGGTCCCATTTGAAATGAAACAAGTTGAAGTTTGTGGAAATATGAATTGAATGTAGGAGAATATAACACAATACATCTGGTAGAAGAAAATACAAAGAAAAAAACTATTGTTTTCTTTTTTTTCTCCAACCATCTTTGAATTGCAACAGAAAGGTCCCACTTCCAGCCGTCACTCTGGTTGTAAATCCGACGGTGTCCACAAGATGGCAGCAGTGTATGTGCAAAGTTTCAGACGGATAACTTGAAGTATGAGCGAAATACATTACATTTAGTGTGAAGTCACCAAGCTACATTTGGGAAAATCTGCATTCATATTACATTTTTCTGCAAGAATATCGTCAAATCTGTATACTTGGACTTTGATTTAGCTTTTCCAGTATTAGCCATATTATAAGTTTAACATTTGCAGAACAAACAGTTTTCATAACTCTGAAAACTCTGAAAATTCTTATAATTTTTGTCCAAAAGGAAAAGGCATGCTGTCGGAAAAGGTTAGCAGCTACATTTTGCGACAGGTGCAGAGTTTCCCGTAAAGCCCAGCTCATTGGCTATCTAGCTATCTTTGTTTGACCCCGATTGGTGCTTATTTGACAACGTTAGAGTCGATCAAGTGTAGACCAGCCTCGTCATCGGCGTGCCATGAAGGCGTCGCTCTCTGACCAAATATGGTATCCTATAGGATATACTACACCCCTAATGATACAGTGAAGTCTGGTTACATTCTAGGATCTCTGAGGAATAAATACAAACGTGATTTGACTGGTTGAAACAACGTTTAGTTTTAGATTTTCACAGATTCCTTTCTTTGCAAATTGAACGTGTGGAAATACAAATTCGATCGTGCTATATGAACCTTTTCTTACAAAACGACACTTCATGTTATCTCTAGGACCCTTTGGATGATAAATCAGAACAAGATTTCAGAATGTTAGAAAAACATTTCACCTTCAGTGGTGAATTTATCAAACCTCTCGCGGTGAAAAAAAGTGTTTTGTTGTTAGGAGCTCTCCTCAAACAAAAGCATGTAATTTTTCTGCAGTAATAGCTACTGTAAATTGGACAGTGCAGTTATATGGGGCGGCAGGGTAGCCTAGTGGTTAGAGCATTGGACTAGTAACCGAAAGGTTGCAAGTTCAAATCCCCGAGCTGACAAGGTACAAAATCTGTCGTTCTGCCCCTGAACAGGCTGTTCCTAGGCCGTCATTGAAAATAAGAATTTGTTCTTAACTGACTTGCCTAGTAAAATAAATATTAACAAGAATTTAAGCTTTCAGCCAATAATACACTTATTGTTACTGTTGTTTCTCTAAAATCTGTGATCGTGACACAAGGCGCTGCATGATTTACAACTGTCCCTGTTGGCGGAACGCCTTTCCCTAATTAAATCTGAAGTGGAACATTTGTACACATTTGTGGTAATATATTAGCATTTTGTGTTGAACATATTTTGTGTTTTTGGGGAACTTGCTTCCACACTGTTCCCAAAACCTAACTAAATGTTCTGTGAACCTTTAAAGGAAAATGTCACCATTTTTCAACTTCCACTTTCAACTTCATATTCATCATCTCCATCGCTGACTTGCCTAGTTAAATGAAGGTTAAAATTTTAAAAAATTCAAACATGCAATTTTACCATTCTGTATGTTGAAGTGATGCTGAAGATGATGAATAATAAGTGGAACATTTGTGAGATTTCCCTTTAAAGAACTCAGAAAGGCTGTTCTGGCAAGATTCTTGCAACATCAAAGGAATGTTTTTTTTTTGCACCCTGATACAAATTCTATCTGAATGTCAGCACAACTGGACAGTTTTAGTGTTTCTGGAAACCTATCTCTTGTTATATACCCACAATGTTCCCACAAAACTAAAGAAACATTCTGGGAACCTTTAACGGACAGACAGTAATGTGTTCTAGGAACGTTCTCGCAACATAATGTGAATGGTCTTTTACACCCCAAAAATAACCTTTGTATGCTGAACAAAAAATATAAAAAACAACAATTTCTCTGATTTTATTGGGTTACAGGTCATATAAGTAAATAAGTCAATTTAAATGGATTCATTAGGCTCTAAAAAAAGGTAGGGGTGTGGATCAGAAAACCAGTCAGTCTCTTGTGTGACCGCCATGTGCCTCTTCAATGGCTGTGTGAAGTTGCTGGATATCGGCAAGAACTGGAACACGCAGTCGTACACGTCGATCCAGAGCATCCCAAACATGCTCAATGGGTGACATGTCTGGTGAGTATGCAGGCCATAGAATAACTGAGACATTTTCAGCATCCAGGAATTGTGTACAGATCCTTGCAACATGGGGCAGTGCATTATCATGCTGAGACATGAGGTGATGATGGCGGATGAATGGCCCGACAAAGGGAATCAGGATCTCGTCACCGTATCGATGTGCATTCAAATTGACATCGATAAAATGCAGTTGTGTTTGTTGTCCGTAGCTTATTCCTGCCCATACCATAACCCCACTGCCACCATGGGGCACTCTGTTCACAACGTAGACATCAGCAAACTGCTCACCCAAATGATGCCATACACTTACTTGGTCTGCGGTTGTGAGGCCGGTTGGACGTACTGACAAATTCTCAAAAAACTAAGTTGGAAGCGAATTATGGTAAAGAAATTAACAATCAATTCTCTGGCAACAGCTGTGGTGGATATTCACATGCCAATTGCACGCTCAATATAAACGTGTTGCATGACAAAGCTGCTAATTTTAGAGTGGCATTTTATTGTACCCAGCACAAGGTGCATCTGTGTAAGGATCATGCTGTTTAATCAGCATCCTTATATGCCACACCTGTCATTGTCTTGGCAAAGAAGAAATGCTCACTAACAGGAATGTAAACATCTTTTCTTTGCCCATTTTTTTTGAGAAAGAAGCTTTTTGTGCGTATGGAAAATTCCTGGGATCTTTTATTTCAGCTCATGAATCACGGGACCAACACTTCACATGTTGCGTTTATATTTTTGTTCAGTGTAGAATCATCTGCACAACTGGACAGTTTTTGTGTTTTTTGGTGTTTCTCCCTCCAAACTACAGTATTCTCACAACCTCAGGAAACATTCTGGAAACCTTTGAAGAACAGACAAAATGTGTTCCTGTGAACGTTCTCGCAACGTCAGGTGAATGTTTTATACAAACATTGTATAACATTAACATTCTTTGAATGTGTTTTGGACGTGATCATCCTAACGTCACATAAAATCATGAATGAAACTTAATGGGAATCTTAAATAATGTTCTGAGAATGTTCCCGGTTTACTGGGAAGTAAGTGATAACAATATGACATTTAAGATTAATAGTGATTTAGAATGGTAGTCCGAAATTCTTTTGTTCAAATTCGACTCATAAAATTGCAAAACAAATTCAACAAAATAACCAGAAACCGTGGAACAAAGCAGACAAACTTAATTCCTATTTAACATATGCAACATATGCAATGTGGAAACTGCCCTCCTAAATACAGCCAACCATAAAGTGACCTGTCTATCATTCAACTGTCAACCGTCCCTCCTAAATTCAGCCAACCATAAAGTGACCTCTCCTTCCATCTGTATGTTGGAAACATTCCCCACATTTTTCAAGAATTGCCAGCAAGAAATCTGCTTGAAAAACACTAAAATGTTCTACCATAGATGCACAACTATTTATTCTTAACTTAATAAAGACAATGATTTATATCAGCCATGCAAAAAAAAAATTATCCTCCACATTCAGACACACACAGTCAAACACTGCGGGGTAACACACACACACAGCGGGTCACATACACACAAGATGATCAAACAGTCTCCACTGGCTATACACATACATTCTCCAAAGAGTCTCCACCGGCTATACACATACACACTCACATCATTTTACTCTGGGTGTGTACCCTATCACTGTGTGCAGCCTAACTCACCTTGATACTCCTGTCCCGGAGTGTAGTGGGTGGGGTCCCCAGCGATCTGTAGGGTGAGGAGCACCTCTCCCCCTCCCTCTGCCACCCCGGACCCCTCCAGCTCCCCGTGGTGGGTACACAGGAAGAAGAAAGGGTTGAAGTGGGGGTAGAAGCCTGCCACAGGGGGACTCCCCAAATCCATACCGGCCGCCAACACCAGGGCCAGCAGGGCACAGCCGAGGGCACCCCCGAAAGAGGCCCGTGCCATCCCCCCCGTGAAGAACGAGGGAAAGAGGGAACGAGGGAGAGCTGGAGGAGGCAGAGTGAGAGTGGTGGTGCGTGGTGGACAGGTTGTCACAGATAGAGCTCCAGATGGCTTGAGGGCTGGAGTCAACTTGGAGAAAGAAAGTCCAGCTGGATGGGTGAGGTTACGTTCTAGAAGTGTGTGGATATATGTGTGTGTGTGGTGCTGGCTATAAGCAGACTGTTAGCACTCTGTTTCTGTGTTCCTCTTCTTCTTCTCTTCTCTTTCTCTCCTCTCTTCCGTCTACTCTGTGGGAGTTCAGAGCTAGTCTGTTCTGTCCTGCTCCATGGTTTAAATACCTCCTCCCCCCTCCCTCTGTTTCCCTCTCTCCTCCCCTTCACCCACCCCTCCCTCCCTCCCTCTCTCTCTTTCAGCTCCACACGTGCTATACGCTCTATGAGCTGGCCTCCCCCCTTCGCTCTCTCTCTCTCTCTCTCTCTCTCTCTCTCCTCCCATTTTTTCTATCAGTCAGTCTATCATTCTGCGATTTTCTCTCCAGCTCTTTCGCCCTCTTTCTCTCTATCTGTCTCACTATTCCAGCTTTCTCTGTTCTTCCTTTCTCTACACCTTGCTTTCTCTATTTCAGCCCTCTCTCTCTCTATCCCACTGTATCACTCCACCCAGCACCCTTCCATCTCTCTCCAGAGACCTTAGCTGTCTTATCGCTATGCATCGGTTGGTTTCTTTATCTCCACCATACAAGACATAGAGATCTCTGAGAGGAGAGAGAGAGATCCCAGCTTATTCACTCTTCTCTTTGTCTTTTCTCCATCCACTATCCAGCCTGTCTCCTCCTCTCTCACCCAGTATCACCCCTCCCTCCCCTCCATTAGCTCTTCCCTCCGTCTCTCTCAGCTCTCCCTCTCACTTAGTCCCCCTCCCTTCTGTCTGTCTCCATACTAACCCCCTCTTTCCACATCCCGCTCTCTCTCTGTCTCTATATCTTTCTCTCTGTCTCTATATCTTTCTCTCTCTCTTTCTCTCTGTCTCTATCGTTCTCTCTCTCTTTCTGTCTCTCTTTCTCTCTCTCTCTTTCTCTTTCTCTCTCTACCATTCTCTCTCTTTCTCTCTATATATTTTTTTCTCTACCTCAAAAACACACGGTCTCTTTTCAGTTCCACCAATTCCACATATTTTATTTTTCCTCCTCTTCCTCTCATTTATTTATTTGGGATTTCCATTAGAATATCCTTTTCCATGTGATTCTCCAACTTTCTCTCTTTTTACTGTCAGCCAGCACCCCCCCCCCCCCCCTTCTCTCTCTGCTCCCTCCCTGTGTTCTCTGTTCTACATTAACCCACCTCTACAGAGCAGAGAGACACCAGAGGCCGACAGTACTGTTTTCTAGCCCGTCTGTCTCTATAGGCTGACTTTCGAAATGATAGCTTATTCTCTCTCTCTCTCACACACACAATTTCAATTCAATTCAAGGGGATTTATTGGGAAACAAATGTTTACATTTGCCAAAAGCAAAAATGGAATAGCCAATAAACAAAAGGGAAACAAACAAGTGAAACATTTGTAAACATTACACTCACAAATGTTTTAAAAGAATATAGACATTTCAAATGTGTTGTAACAATGTGCAAGTAGTTGATGTATGAAAGAAAAATAAACAGATGAATATGAGTTGTATTTACAATGTTGTTTGTTCTTCACTGGTTGCCCTTTTCTCATGGCAACAGTCCACAAATATTGCTGCTGTGATGGTACACTGTGGTATTTCAGATATGGGAGTTTATCAATGTTTGATTTGTTTTCAAATTCTTTTTGTGTCTGTGTGATCTGTGGGAAATATGACATTTGGCACGAGGTTAGGAAGTGCAGCTCAGTTTCCACCTCATTTTGTGGGCAGTGTGCACATAGCCTGTCTTCTCTTGAGAGCCAGGTCTGCCTACGGTGGCCTCTCTCAATTGCAAGGCTATGCTCACTGAATGTGTAGATAGTCAAGGATTTTCAACGTTTTTGGGTCAGTCACAGCGGTCAGGTATTCTGCCATGCTGTACTCTCTGTTTAGGGCCAGATACCAATTCTAATTGGCTGTTGCTTGTTTGATTCTTTCAAGTCTGTCAAATAGTTACAGGGAAGTATTCACACCCTTGACTTATTCCACATTTTGCTGTGTAACAGCCTGAATTCAAAATGGATTAAATTGCCTTTTTTTCCCTTCTCAACCATCTACACATAATACCCCAACATGACAAAGTGAAAACATCTTTATTAAAAATGAATTACATAAATATCTAATTTACAGTTATGTAATGGTTAAATAAAAAAATAAAAACATAAGTATTCACTCCTGTTTGCAATGCCAATCAAAATTAAGGACAGGTGCATCCAATTTCCTTTAATCATCTTTGAGATGTCACTACAACTTTATTAGAGTCCACATGTGGCCAATTCCATTGTTTGGACATTCCATTGTTTGGGCATTCCATTGCTTGGACATTCCATTGTTTGGGCATTCCATTGTTTGGGCATTCCATTGTTTGGGCATTCCATTGTTTGGACATTCCATTGTTTGGACATTCCATTGTTTGGGCATTCCATTGTTTGGGCATTCCATTGTTTGGACATTCCATTGTTTGGACATTCCATTGTTTGGACATTCCATTTTTTGGACATTCCATTGTTTGGACATGATTTAGAAATAAAGATTTAGAAAGAAACACCCTTGTCTACAGTGCCTTCCAGAAAATAATTCACATCCCAGAGTTTTTCAAAACGTTGTTGTGTTACAGCCTGAATTTTAAATTGTTTTAAATTAAGACTTTGTGTCACTGGCCTACACACAATTCCCCGATAATGTGGAATTATGTTTTAAGACGTTTGTACGAATTAATTAAAAATGTAATTTACCTTTGTTTAACTAGGCAAGTTAAGTAGTTAAGAACAAATTCTTATTTTCAATGACGGCCTAGGAACAGTGGGTTAACTGCCTGTTCAGAATGACAGATTTGTACCTTGTCAGCTCGGGGTTTGAACTTGCAAACTTCCAGTTACTAGTCCAACTCTCTAACCACTAGGCTACCCTGCCACCCCAAATGTCAGAGTTAATAAGTATTCAACCCATTTGTTATAAAAAGCCTAAATAAGTTCAGGAGTAAAAATGTGCTTAACCAGTTGTATGTAACTTTGTGTCCAATAATAGTGTTTAACGTGATTTTTGAATGACTTCCTCATCTCTGTACCCCACAAATACAATTATCTTTAAGGTCCCTCAGTTGAGCAGTGAATTTAAACACAGATTCAAACACAAAGATCAGTGAGGTTTTCCAATTCCTCGAAAAGGGCACTTATTGGTAGATAGGTAAAAATGAATATCCCTTTGAGCGTAGTAAAGGTATTAATTACACTTTGGATGGTGTATCAATACACCCAGTCACTACAAAGATACAGGCATCCTTCGTAACTCAGTTGCCGGAGAGGACGAAAACCGCTCAGGGATTTCACCATGTTGCCAATGGTGACTTTAAAACAGTTACAGAGTTTAATGGCTGTGATAGGAGAAAACTGAGGATGTATCAGAAGGAAGGAAGCCTGTACCCAAAAAATGTTTTTACAAAACATGCATCCTGTTTGCAACAAGGCACTAAAGTAAAGCTGTGAAAAATGTGGCAAATATATTAACTTTATGTCCTGAATACGAAGCGTTATGTTTGGGGCAAATCCAACACAACACATCACTGAGTCCCACTCTTCATGTTTCCAAGCATGGTGGTGGCTGCATCATGTAATGGGTATACTTGTCATCGCCAAGGATTAGGAAGTTTTTTGGGATAAAAATAAATGGAATAGAGCCAAGCACAAGAAAAATCTTAAAGGAAAACCTGGTTCAGTCTGCTTTCCAACAGACACTGGGAGACTTATTCACCTTTCAGCAGGACAATAACCTGAAACACAAGGACAAATATATGCTGGAGTTGCAGAGTTATAGTTTTGACTTAAATTGGCTTGGAAAATCGATGGCATGTGTCACGTAGAGTCACGTAGAGTAGGCCAGAAGGCTATACTGGAGAACCTAACCTCTGTCAAAATAAAAAGTTATTCTGTGCTTCAGGGTGTTTATTTATAAAGTGATTCCGAAACAAAAACAACAGTACTGCCATCAAACATATACCTTATGGGACAGCTATAAAAAAAAAATAAATAAAAAAAAAAAAAAAAAAAAACAATGCTGCCCCATTCACAGCTCAATCCAAAATGGCCTCTCCATGAACTGAAAGAGAGGCTCCTTTTGTAGGGCTAGCCCCTCCCCTCAGAACAATTAACCCTAATGAATTAAGCAATCACCTCGTCAAACCTACATTTTCCATTTAACTAAACATACTAAAGGATATACATTGCAACATGTTTTTTAAAATACATATTGCTTATATTAACTATGAACATTGACATAAGTGTGAAATGTATGCACTAAGACAGAGAAGTTAATTTGTGTGTCGACCCACATTGTTAACTTGTCTGATAACGGAGCAGGGAGGAGTGATGAATGTGTGCGTGCGTTAAAGTACCAAACGCTGCCCGCGGCCAGGGACGGACTTCTACGTCACAGCATGACTTGAAAATTGCTGTTGAGCAATGATCAGCAACCAACTTGACAGAGCTTGAAGACATTTTTAAAGACTAATGTGTAAATATTGTACAATCCAGGTTTGCAAAGCTCTTAGAGATTTACTCAGAATGATTCACAGCTGTAGTCACTGTCAAATGTGATTCTAGCATGCATTGACTCAGTCAGGGGTGTGATTACTTAGATGTATTTGATTTCCAATAATTATTTTTTATTTTACATTGTCGTTATGGTGTATTGTGTGTGGGTGAGAAAACGTTTTATTTAATACATTTGGAATTCAGACACAACAAATTGTGGATTTATTTAACCAGGCAAGTCAGTTAAGAACAAATTCTTATTTTCAATGACGGCCTAGGTTAACTGCCTGTTCAGGGGCAGAACGACAGATTTGTACTTTGTCAGCTCGGGGGATTTGAACTTGCAACCTTCCGGTTACTAGTCCAACGCTCTAACCACTAGGCTACCCTGCCGCCCCGGTCCGACAGTTCACAAAGCAGAAACTATTCCATTAAGTCCAAACAACTGTATATAGATCTCCGAGAGAGATGTGATGAGGCATATAGTACCAGACAAAAGTTTGGACATCAATCAAAGATTTTTCTTTTTTTTTTTTACTATTTTCTACATTGTAGAATAATAGTGAAGACATCAAAACTATGAAACAACACATATGTAGTGGCAGGGTAGCCTAGTGGTTAGAGCGTTGGACTAGTAACCGGAAGGTTGCAAGTTCAAATCCCAGAGCTGACAAGGTACAAATCTGTCGTTCTGCCCCCTGAACAAGACAGTTAACCCACTGTTCCTAGGCTGTCATTGAAAATAAGAATTTGTTCTTAACTGACTTGCCTGGTTAAATAAAGGTAAAATAAATAAAAAAAATAGTAACCAACAAAACTGTCATCAAGGCAAAAGGTGGCTACTTTGAAGAATCTCAAATATAAAATATATTTTATTTTTGTTTAACACTTTTTTTTGGTTACTACATGGTTCCATACGTGTTATTTCATAGTGCCGATGTCTTCACTATTATTCTACAATGTAGAAAACAGTTGTTGTTTTTTAAATAAAGAAAAACCCTTGAATGTGCAGATGTGTCCAAATGTATTGTCTGGGGAAGGGTATAAAACTATTTTTGGAGTATTGAAAGTTTCCAAGAGCATAGTGGTCTCCATCATTGGGTTCTGTAAAAAAATATGTTACGACCCAGACTCTGCCTAGAGCTGGCCGTCCAACCAAACTGAGCAACCTTGGCAAGAAAGACCATGTTCAGTGAGTTGATCAAGAACCCAATTACAACTCTGACAGAACTGCAGAGTTCATTGGCTGGAATGGGAGAACTTGCCAGAAGGACAACAGTCTCTACAGCACTTCACCAATCTGGGCTTCATGTGGCACACATCTGAGAAAAAGAGTTTGCAAAAAGGCACGTGAAAGATTCAGAAGATTAGGCAGAAGATTATGTGGTCGGATGAGAAGAAATTAACTATTTGGCCTGAATGCAAAGGACAATCTCTGGAGAAAACCAGGAATAGCTCATCACCCGTCTAACAAAAACCCTAACGTGAAGCATGGTGGTGGCAGCTTCATGCCATAGGGATGCTTTTCTGCATCATGCACTGGGAGACTGGTAAGGATAGAGGTACCAATGAATGGGGCCAAATATAGGCAAATCCTTGATGAGAACCTGCTTCAGAGAGCAAACGAGCGTAGTCTGGGGGTGAAGATTTACATTCCAACAGGATAATGACCCCAAGCATACAGCCAAAGCAACACTGGAATGGCTTCAGAACAAGAATGTGAAAGTCCTTGAGTGGCCCAGACAAAGCCCAGACTTTAATCCCATTGACAATCTGTGTAAATACTTGAATATTGCTGTTCTCCGCCACTCCCCATCTAATGTAACAGAGCTTGAGAAAATCTACAAGGAAAAATGGTAGAAAATCCCAGAATCCAGATGTGCAAAGCTGTTACAGACAAAAGCAAGACGACTCAAAGCTGTAATCGCCTCCAAAGGTCTACAAAGTATTGACTCAGGGGTGTGAATACTTATGTAAATGAGGTATTTCTATTCAGAGACTTGTCCCGAAGCCACTCCTGTGTTTTCTTGGCTGTGTGCCTATGGTCATTGCCCTGTTGGTCATCGCCCTGTTGGACTTCTCCCCAGTCTGAGGTCCTGAACTCTTTCGGGTTCTTGGTCACCTCCCTGACCAAGGCCCTTCTCCCCCGATTGCTCAGTTTGGCTGGGCGGCCAGCTCTAGGAAGAGTCTTGGTAGTTCAAAACTTATTCCATTTAAGAATGATGGAGGCCACTGTGTTCTTGGGGACCTTCAATGCTGCAGTCATTTTGTTGGTACTCTTCCCCAGATCAGTGCCTCGACACGATTCTGAATTAGAGCTCTACGGATAATTCCTTTGACCTCGTGGCTTGTTTTTTGCTCTGACATGCACTGTCAACTGTGGGATCTTATATAGGTGTGTGCCTTTCAAAATCATGTCTTATCTGTTGAATTTACCACAGGTGGACTCCAATCAAGTTGTAGAAATGTCTCATGACATTGGAAACAGGATGCACCTGAGCTCAATTTCGAGTTTCATAGGTCAAAGGGTCTGAAGACTTATGCAAATAATGTATTTCTGTTTTTTGTTTTTAATAAATTTGCAAAAATATTTTTAAAACGGTTTTCACTTTGTCATTGTGTGTCGATTAATGAGGATTAAACATTTTGGGGAACAAGGCTGTAACATAACAAAATGTGGAAAAAGTCAAGGAGTCTGAATACTTTCCGAATGCACTATATATATATATATATATATATATATATATATAAATATTGAAGAGAGTGGGGCTCAAACTGGATCCCTGTGTCACCCCATGGCCCCGAGGAAAGAAATATGTGTGTTTACTGTCAATTTTAACTGCACACCTGTTGTTTATGTACATTGATTTTATAATGTCATATGCTTTTCCTCAACACCGTTTTCTATCAATTTGCAAAGCAGAACCTTATGCCAAATTGTGTCTCAAGCTTCTTCTTTTTTAAATCAACAAAGCATGAGAATACTTTTTTTTGTTTGTCAATACGGGTCTGCAGGATGTATACATGATCTGTCGTACGGTACTTTGGTCAGAAGCCAGTTTGTAATTTTTTGTTTATTTTTTGACATTTGTTTTCACTGAGGAAATGTTGGAGTGTGCTGCGGTTACATACTGCATAGGATTTGTCTAATTAAAGATTACTTTAATTATTGGGGTCAAAGTTTTCTCCACTTTTGTGGATTTGATTGACAAGACCTTGGTTCCAAATATTGGGGAAACTGCCAGAGCTAATTACGAAACAGATCAGGTTGACACACTAGGATCCACTTTTATAGACAACGAACCGATACACAGACAGTGAATTGCGCAGACAACAAACAACCCAACTGAAATTACATGAGTCTATTACTGAACTGTTTGTTGAACAAACATTTTTGCATGAGAAGAGTCACTGGCAACCATGGGTAAAGACCCAACAACACTATATAGTATCCCCTCTTCACGGTTACAGACCCAACAACACTATATAGTATCCCCTCTTCACGGTTACAGACCCAACAACACTATATAGTATCCCCTCTTCACGGTTACAGACCCAACAACACTATATAGTATCCCCTCTTCACGGTTACAGACCCAACAACACTATATAGTATCCCCTCTCCACGGTTACAGACCCAACAACACTATATAGTATCCCCACTTCACAGTTACAGACCCAAAAACACTATATAGTATCCCCTCTTCACGGTTACAGACCCAACAACACTATATAGTATCCCCTCTTCACGGTTACAGACCCAACAACACTATATAGTATCCCCTCTTCACAGTTACAGACCCAACAACACTAAATAGTATCCCCTTTTCACGGTTACAGACCCAACAACACTATATAGTATCCCCTCTTGACGGTTACAGACCCAACAACACTATATAGTATCCCCTTTTCAAGGCTACAGACCAAACAACACTATATAGTATCCCCTCTTCACAGTTACAGACCCAACAACACTATATAGTATCCCCTTTTCAAGGCTACAGACCCAACAACACTATATAGTATCCCCTCTTCACGGTTACAGACCGAACAACACTACATAGTATCCCCTCTTCACGGTTACAGACCTAACAACACTATATAGTATCCCCTCTTCACGGTTACAGACCCAACAACACTATATAGTATCCCCTCTTCATGGTTAGAGACCCAACAACACTATATAGTATCCCCTCTTCACAGTTACAGACCCAACAACACCAGTATCCCCTCTTCATGGTTAGAGACCCAACAACACTATATAGTATCCCCTCTTCACGGTTAGAGACCCAACAACACTATATAGTATCCCCTCTTCACGGTTAGAGACCCAACAACACTATATAGTATCCCCTCTTCACGGTTACAGACCCAACAACGCTATATAGTATCCCCTCTTCATGGTTACAGACCCAACAACACTATATAGTATCCCCTCTTCACAGTTACAGACCCAACAACACTATATGGTATCCCCTCTTCATGGTTACAGACCCAACAACACTATATAGTATCCCCTCTTCACAGTTACAGACCCAACAACACTATATAGTATCCCCTCTTCACAGTTACAGACCCAACAACACTATATGGTATCCCCTCTTCACGGTTACAGACCCAACAACACTATATAGTATCCCCTCTTCACGGTTACAGACCCAACAACACTATATAGTATCCCCTCTTCACGGTTACAGACCCAACAACACTATATAGTATCCCCTCTTCACGATTACAGACCCAACAACACTATATAGTATCCCCTCTTCACGGTTACAGACCCAACAACACTATATAGTATCCCCTCTTCACGGTTACAGACCCAACAACACTATATAGTATCCCCTTTTCACGGCTACAGACCAAACAACACTATATAGTATCCCCTCTTCACAGTTACAGACCCAACAACACTATATAGTATCCCTTCTTCACGGTTACAGACCCAACAACACTATATAGTATCCCCTCTTCACGGTTACAGACCCAACAACACTATATAGTATCCCCTCTTCACGGTTACAGACCCAACAACACTATATAGTATCCCCTTTTCACGGTTACAGACCCAACAACACTATATAGTATCCCCTCTTCACAGTTACAGACCCAACAACACTATATAGTATCCCCTCTTCACGGTTACAGACCCAACAACACTATATAGTATCCCCTCTTCACAGTTACAGACCCAACAACACTAGTATCCCCTCTTCACTGTTACAGACCCAACAACATTAGTATCCCCTCTTCACGGTTACAGACCCAACAACACTATATAATATCCCCTCTTCTCGGTTACAGACCCAACAAGACTATATAGTATCCCCTCTTCTCGGTTACAGACCCAACAACACTATATAGTATCCCCTCTTCACGGTTACAGACCCAACAACACTATATAGTATCCCCTCTTCACGGTTAGAGACCCAACAACACTATATAGTATCCCCTCTTCACGGTTACAGACCCAACAACACTATATAGTATCCCCTCTTCACGGTTACAGACCCAACAACACTATATAGTATCCCCTCTTGACGGTTACAGACCCAACAACACTATATAGTATCCCCTCTTCACATTTACAGACCCAACAACACTATATAGTATCCCCTCTTGACGGTAACAGACCCAACAACACTATATAGTATCCCCTCTTCACGGTTACAGACCCAACAACACTATATAGTATCCCCTCTTCACGGTTACAGACCCAACAACACTATATAGTATCCCCTCTTCACGATTACAGACCCAACAACACTATATAGTATCCCCTCTTCACGATTACAGACCCAACAGCACTATATAGTATCCCCTCTTCACGGTTACAGACCCAACAACACTATATAGTATCCCCTCTTCACGGTTACAGACCCAACAACACTATATAGTATCCCCTCTTCACGGTTACAGACCCAACAACACCAGTATCCCCTCTTCATGGTTACAGACCCAACAACACTATATAGTATCCCCTCTTCACGGTTACAGACCCAACAACACTATATAGTATCCCCTCTTCACGGTTACAGACCCAACAACACTATATAGTATCCCCTCTTCACGGTTACAGACCCAACAACACTATATAGTATCCCCTCTTCACGGTTACAGACCCAACAACACTATATAGTATCCCCTCTTCACAGTTACAGACCCAACAACACTATATAGTATCCCCTCTTCATTGTTACAGACCCAACAACACTATATAGTATCCCCTCTTCACAGTTACAGACCCAACAACACTATATAGTATCCCCACTTCACAGTTACAGACCCAAAAACACTATATAGTATCCCCTCTTCACGGTTACAGACCCAACAACACTATATAGTATCCCCTCTTCACGGTTACAGACCCAACAACACTATATAGTATCCCCTCTTCACGGTTACAGACCCAACAACACTATATAGTATCCCCTCTTCACGGTTACAGACCCAACAACACTATATAGTATCCCCTCTTCACGGTTACAGACCCAACAACACTATATAGTATCCCCTCTTCACGGTTACAGACCCAACAACACCAGTATCCCCTCTTCATGGTTAGAGACCCAACAACACTATATAGTATCCCCTCTTCACGGTTACAGACCCAACAACACTATATAGTATCCCCTCTTCACGGTTACAGACCTAACAACACTATATAGTATCCCCTCTTCACGGTTACAGACCTAACAACACTATATAGTATCCCCTCTTCACGGTTACAGACCAAACAACACTATATAGTATCCCCTCTTCACGGTTACAGACCCAACAACACTATATAGTATCCCCTCTTCACGGTTACAGACCCAACAACACTATATGGTATCCCCTCTTCACGGTTACAGACCCAACAACACCAGTATCCCCTCTTCATGGTTACAGACCCAACAACACTATATAGTATCCCCTACTTCACAGTTACAGACCCAACAACACTATATAGTATTCCCTCTTCACGGTTACAGACCCAACAACACTATATAGTATCCCCTCTTCACGGTTACAGACCCAACAACACTATATAGTATCCCCTCTTCACGGTTACAGACCCAACAACACCAGTATCCCCTCTTCATGGTTAGAGACCCAACAACACTATATAGTATCCCCTCTTCACGGTTACAGACCCAACAACACTATATAGTATCCCCTCTTCACGGTTACAGACCCAACAACACTATATAGTATCCCCTCTTCACGGTTACAGACCCAACAACACTATATAGTATCCCCTCTTCACGATTACAGACCCAACAACACTATATAGTATCCCCTCTTCACGGTTACAGACCCAACAACACTATATAGTATCCCCTCTTCACGGTTACAGACCCAACAACACTATATAGTATCCCCTCTTCACGGTTACAGACCCAACAACACTATATAGTATCCCCTCTTCACGGTTACAGACCCAACAACACTATATAGTATCCCCTCTTCATGGTTACAGACCCAACAACACTATATAGTATCCCCTCTTGACGGTTACAGACCCAACAACACTATATAGTATCCCCTCTTCACGATTACAGACCCAACAACACTATATAGTATCCCCTCTTGACGGTTACAGACCCAACAACACTATATAGTATCCCCTCTTCACATTTACAGACCCAACAACACTATATAGTATCCCCTCTTCACGGTAACAGACCCAACAACACTATATAGTATCCCCTCTTCACGGTTACAGACCCAACAACACTATATAGGATCCCCTCTTCACGGTTACAGACCCAACAACACTATATAGTATCCCCTCTTCACGGTTACAGACCCAACAACACCAGTATCCCCTCTTCATGGTTACAGACCCAACAACACTATATAGTATCCCCTCTTCACGGTTACAGACCCAACAACACTATATAGTATCCCCTCTTCACGATTACAGACCCAACAGCACTATATAGTATCCCCTCTTCACGGTTACAGACCCAACAACACTATATAGTATCCCCTCTTCACGGTTACAGACCCAACAACACTATATAGTATCCCCTCTTCACGGTTACAGACCCAACAACACTATATAGTATCCCCTCTTCACAGTTACAGACCCAACAACACTATATAGTATCCCCTCTTCATGGTTACAGACCCAACAACACTATATAGTATCCCCTCTTCACAGTTACAGACCCAACAACACTATATAGTATCCCCACTTCACAGTTACAGACCCAAAAACACTATATAGTATCCCCTCTTCACGGTTACAGACCCAACAACACTATATAGTATCCCCTCTTCACGGTTACAGACCCAACAACACTATATAGTATCCCCTCTTCACGGTTACAGACCCAACAACACTATATAGTATCCCCTCTTCACGGTTACAGACCTAACAACACTATATAGTATCCCCTCTTCACGGTTACAGACCCAACAACACTATATAGTATCCCCTCTTCACGGTTACAGACCCAACAACACCAGTATCCCCTCTTCATGGTTAGAGACCCAACAACACTATATAGTATCCCCTCTTCACGGTTACAGACCCAACAACACTATATAGTATCCCCTCTTCACGGTTACAGACCTAACAACACTATATAGTATCCCCTCTTCACGGTTACAGACCTAACAACACTATATAGTATCCCCTCTTCACGGTTACAGACCAAACAACACTATATAGTATCCCCTCTTCACGGTTACAGACCCAACAACACTATATAGTATCCCCTCTTCACGGTTACAGACCCAACAACACTATATGGTATCCCCTCTTCACGGTTACAGACCCAACAACACCAGTATCCCCTCTTCATGGTTACAGACCCAACAACACTATATAGTATCCCCTACTTCACAGTTACAGACCCAACAACACTATATAGTATTCCCTCTTCACGGTTACAGACCCAACAACACTATATAGTATCCCCTCTTCACGGTTACAGACCCAACAACACTATATAGTATCCCCTCTTCACGGTTACAGACCCAACAACACCAGTATCCCCTCTTCATGGTTAGAGACCCAACAACACTATATAGTATCCCCTCTTCACGGTTACAGACCCAACAACACTATATAGTATCCCCTCTTCACGGTTACAGACCCAACAACACTATATAGTATCCCCTCTTCACGGTTACAGACCCAACAACACTATATAGTATCCCCTCTTCACGATTACAGACCCAACAACACTATATAGTATCCCCTCTTCACGGTTACAGACCCAACAACACTATATAGTATCCCCTCTTCACGGTTACAGACCCAACAACACTATATAGTATCCCCTCTTCACGGTTACAGACCCCACAACACTATATAGTATCCCCTCTTCACGGTTACAGACCCAACAACACTATATAGTATCCCCTCTTCATGGTTACAGACCCAACAACACTATATAGTATCCCCTCTTGACGGTTACAGACCCAACAACACTATATAGTATCCCCTCTTCACGATTACAGACCCAACAACACTATATAGTATCCCCTCTTGACGGTTACAGACCCAACAACACCAGTATCCCCTCTTCATGGTTACAGACCCAACAACACTATATAGTATCCCCTCTTCACGGTTACAGACCCAACAACACTATATAGTATCCCCTCTTCACGGTTACAGACCCAACAACACTATATAGTATCCCCTCTTCACGGTTACAGACCCAACAACACTATATAGTATCCCCTCTTCACGGTTACAGACCCAACAACACTATATAGTATCCCCTACTTCACAGTTACAGACCCAACAACACTATATAGTATCCCCTCTTCACGGTTACAGACCCAACAGCACTATATAGTATCCCCTCTTCACGGTTACAGACCCAAAAACACTATATAGTATCCCCTTTTCACGGTTACAGACCCAACAACACTATATAGTATCCCCTCTTCACGGCTACAGACCCAACAGCACTATATAGTATCCCCTCTTCACGGTTACAGACCCAACAACACTATATAGTATCCCCTCTTCACGGTTACAGACCCAAAAACACTATATAGTATCCCCTCTTCACGGTTACAGACCCAACAACACTATATAGTATCCCCTCTTGACGGTTACAGACCCAACAACACTATATAGTATCCCCTCTTCACGGTTACAGACCCAACAGCACTATATAGTATCCCCTCTTCACGGTTACAGACCCAACAACACTATATAGTATCCCCTCTTCACGGTTACAGACCCAACAACACTATATAGTATCCCCTCTTCACGGTTACAGACCCAACAACACTATATAGTATCCCCTCTTGACGGTTACAGACCCAACAACACTATATAGTATCCCCTCTTCACGGTTACAGACCCAACAACACCAGTATCCCCTCTTCATGGTTACAGACCCAACAACACTATATAGTATCCCCTACTTCACAGTTACAGACCCAACAACACTATATAGTATCCCCTCTTGACGGTTACAGACCCAACAACACCAGTATCCCCTCTTCATGGTTAGAGACCCAACAACACTATATAGTATCCCCTCTTCACGGTTACAGACCCAACAACACTATATAGTATCCCCTCTTCACGGTTACAGACCCAACAACACCAGTATCCCCTCTTCATGGTTAGAGACCCAACAACACTATATAGTTTCCCCTCTTCACGGTTACAGACCCAACAACACTATATAGTATCCCCTCTTCATGGTTAGAGACCCAACAACACTATATAGTATCCCCTCTTCACGGTTACAGACCCAACAACACTATATAGTATCCCCTCTTCACGGTTACAGACCCAACAACACTATATAGTATCCCCTCTTCACAGTTACAGACCCAACAACACTATATAGTATCCCCTCTTCACGGTTACAGACCCAACAACACTATATAGTATCCCCTCTTTACGGTTACAGACCCAACAACACTATATAGTATCCCCTTTTCACGGTTACAGACCCAACAACACTATATAGTATCCCCTCTTCACGGTTACAGACCCAACAACACTATATAGTATCCCCTCTTCACGGTTACAGACCCAACAACACTATATAGTATCCCCTCTTCACGGTTACAGACCCAACAACACTATATAGTATCCCCTCTTCACGGTTACAGACCCAACAACACTATATAGTATCCCCTCTTCACAGTTACAGACCCAACAACACTATATGGTATCCCATCTTCACGGTTACAGACCCAACAACACCAGTATCCCCTCTTCATGGTTAGAGACCCAACAACACTATATAGTATCCCCTCTTGACGGTTACAGACCCAACAACACTATATAGTATCCCCTCTTCACGGTTACAGACCCAACAACACTATATAGTATCCCCTCTTCACGGTTACAGACCCAACAACACTATATAGTATCCCCTCTTCACAGTTACAGACCCAACAACACTATATAGTATCCCCTCTTCACGGTTACAGACCCAACAACACTATATAGTATCCCCTCTTGACGGTTACAGACCCAAAAACACTATATAGTATCCCCTCTTCACGGTTACAGACCCAACAACACTATATAGTATCCCCTCTTCATGGTTACAGACCCAACAACACTATATAGTATCCCCTCTTCATGGTTACAGACCCAACAACACTATATAGTATCCCCTCTTCATGGTTACAGACCCAACAACACTATATAGTATCCCCTCTTCATGGTTACAGACCCAACAACACTATATAGTATCCCCTCTTCATGGTTACAGACCCAACAACACTATATAGTATCCCCTCTTCATGGTTACAGACCCAACAACACTATATAGTATCCCCTCTTCACGGTTACAGACCCAACAACACTATATAGTATCCCCTCTTCATGGTTACAGACCCAACAACACTATATAGTATCCCCTCTTCATGGTTACAGACCCAACAACACTATATAGTATCCCCTCTTCACGGTTACAGACCCAACAACACTATATAGTATCCCCTCTTCACGGTTACAGACCCAACAACACTATATAGTATCCCCTCTTCACGGTTACAGACCCAACAACACTATATAGTATCCCCTCTTCACGGTTACAGACCCAACAACACTATATAGTATCCCCTCTTCATGGTTACAGACCCAACAACACTATATAGTATCCCCTCTTCATGGTTACAGACCCAACAACACTATATAGTATCCCCTCTTCATGGTTACAGACCCGACAACACTATATAGTATCCCCTCTTCATGGTTACAGACCCAACAACACTATATAGTATCCCCTCTTCAAGGTTACAGACCCAACAACACTATATAGTATCCCCTCTTCACGGTTACAGACCCGACAACACTATATAGTATCCCCCTTTCACAGTTACAGACCCAACAACACCAGTATCCCCTCTTCATGGTTAGAGACCCAACAACACTATATAGTATCCCCTCTTCAAGGTTACAGACCCAACAACACTATATAGTATCCCCTCTTCAAGGTTACAGACCCGACAACACTATATAGTATCCCCTCTTCAAGGTTACAGACCCGACAACACTATATAGTATCCCCTCTTCATGGTTACAGACCCAACAACACTATATAGTATCCCCTCTTCAAGGTTACAGACCCAACAACACTATATAGTATCCCCTCTTCACGGTTACAGACCCAACAACACTATATAGTATCCCCCTTTCACAGTTACAGACCCAACAACACCAGTATCCCCTCTTCATGGTTAGAGACCCAACAACACTATATAGTATCCCCTCTTCACGGTTACAGACCCAACAACACTATATAGTATCCCCTCTTCACGGTTACAGACCCAACAACACCAGTATCCCCTCTTCATGGTTAGAGACCCAACAACACTATATAGTTTCCCCTCTTCACGGTTACAGACCCAACAACACTATATAGTATCCCCTCTTCATGGTTAGAGACCCAACAACACTATATAGTATCCCCTCTTCACGGTTACAGACCCAACAACACTATATAGTATCCCCTCTTCACGGTTACAGACCCAACAACACTATATAGTATCCCCTCTTCACAGTTACAGACCCAACAACACTATATAGTATCCCCTCTTCACGGTTACAGACCCAACAACACTATATAGTATCCCCTCTTTACGGTTACAGACCCAACAACACTATATAGTATCCCCTTTTCACGGTTACAGACCCAACAACACTATATAGTATCCCCTCTTCACGGTTACAGACCCAACAACACTATATAGTATCCCCTCTTCACGGTTACAGACCCAACAACACTATATAGTATCCCCTCTTCACGGTTACAGACCCAACAACACTATATAGTATCCCCTCTTCACGGTTACAGACCCAACAACACTATATAGTATCCCCTCTTCACAGTTACAGACCCAACAACACTATATGGTATCCCATCTTCACGGTTACAGACCCAACAACACCAGTATCCCCTCTTCATGGTTAGAGACCCAACAACACTATATAGTATCCCCTCTTGACGGTTACAGACCCAACAACACTATATAGTATCCCCTCTTCACGGTTACAGACCCAACAACACTATATAGTATCCCCTCTTCACGGTTACAGACCCAACAACACTATATAGTATCCCCTCTTCACGGTTACAGACCCAACAACACTATATAGTATCCCCTCTTCACGGTTACAGACCCAAGAACACTATATAGTATCCCCTTTTCACGGTTACAGACCCAACAACACTATATAGTATCCCCTCTTCACGGTTACAGACCCAACAACACTATATAGTATCCCCTCTTCATGGTTAGAGACCCAACAACACTATATAGTATCCCCTCTTCACGGTTACAGACCCAACAACACTATATAGTATCCCCTCTTCACAGTTACAGACCCAACAACACTATATAGTATCCCCTCTTCACGATTACAGACCCAACAACACTATATAGTATCCCCTCTTCACGGTTACAGACCCAACAACACTATATAGTATCCCCTCTTCACGGTTACAGACCCAACAACACTATATAGTATCCCCTCTTCACGGTTACAGACCGAACAACACTATATAGTATCCCCTCTTGACGGTTACAGACCCAAAAACACTATATAGTATCCCCTCTTCACGGTTACAGACCCAACAACACTATATAGTATCCCCTCTTCATGGTTACAGACCCAACAACACTATATAGTATCCCCTCTTCATGGTTACAGACCCAACAACACTATATAGTATCCCCTCTTCATGGTTACAGACCCAACAACACTATATAGTATCCCCTCTTCATGGTTACAGACCCAACAACACTATATAGTATCCCCTCTTCATGGTTACAGACCCAACAACACTATATAGTATCCCCTCTTCATGGTTACAGACCCAACAACACTATATAGTATCCCCTCTTCACGGTTACAGACCCAACAACACTATATAGTATCCCCTCTTCATGGTTACAGACCCAACAACACTATATAGTATCCCCTCTTCATGGTTACAGACCCAACAACACTATATAGTATCCCCTCTTCATGGTTACAGACCCAACAACACTATATAGTATCCCCTCTTCACGGTTACAGACCCAACAACACTATATAGTATCCCCTCTTCACGGTTACAGACCCAACAACACTATATAGTATCCCCTCTTCACGGTTACAGACCCAACAACACTATATAGTATCCCCTCTTCACGGTTACAGACCCAACAACACTATATAGTATCCCCTCTTCACGGTTACAGACCCAACAACACTATATAGTATCCCCTCTTCATGGTTACAGACCCAACAACACTATATAGTATCCCCTCTTCATGGTTACAGACCCAACAACACTATATAGTATCCCCTCTTCATGGTTACAGACCCGACAACACTATATAGTATCCCCTCTTCATGGTTACAGACCCAACAACACTATATAGTATCCCCTCTTCAAGGTTACAGACCCAACAACACTATATAGTATCCCCTCTTCACGGTTACAGACCCGACAACACTATATAGTATCCCCCTTTCACAGTTACAGACCCAACAACACCAGTATCCCCTCTTCATGGTTAGAGACCCAACAACACTATATAGTATCCCCTCTTCACGGTTACAGACCCAACAACACTATATAGTATCCCCTCTTCAAGGTTACAGACCCAACAACACTAGTATCCCCTCTTCACGGTTACAGACCCAACAACACTATATAGTATCCCCTCTTCACGGTTACAGACCTAACAACACTATATAGTATCCCCTCTTCACGGTTACAGACCCAACAACACTATATAGTATCCCCTCTTCACGGTTACAGACCTAACAACACTATATAGTATCCCCTCTTCACGGTTACAGACCCAACAACACTATATAGTATCCCCTCTTCATGGTTACAGACCCAACAACACTATATGGTATCCCCTCTTCATGGTTACAGACCCAACAACACTATATAGTATCCCCTCTTCACGGTTACAGACCCAACAACACTATATAGTATCCCCTCTTCACGGTTACAGACCCAACAACACTATATAGTATCCCCTCTTCATGGTTACAGACCCAACAACACTATATAGTATCCCCTCTTCATGGTTACAGACCCAACAACACTATATAGTATCCCCTTTTCAAGGCTACAGACCAAACAACACTATATAGTATCCCCTCTTCACGGTTAGAGACCCAACAACACTATATAGTATCCCTTCTTCACGGTTAGAGACCCAACAACACTATATAGTATCCCCTCTTCACGGTTAGAGACCCAACAACACTATATAGTATCCCCTCTTCACGGTTAGAGACCCAACAACACTATATAGTATCCCCTCTTCACGGTTACAGACCCAACAACACTATATAGTATCCCCTCTTCACGGTTACAGACCCAACAACACTATATAGTATCCCCTCTTCACGGTTACAGACCCAACAACACTATATAGTATCCCCTCTTCACGGTTACAGACCCAACAACACTATATAGTATCCCCTCTTCATGGTTACAGACCCAACAACAATATATAGTATCCCCTCTTCACGGTTACAGACCCAACAACACTATATAGTATCCCCTCTTCACGGTTACAGACCCAACAACACTATATAGTATCCCCTCTTCATGGTTACAGACCCAACAACACTATATAGTATCCCCTCTTCACGGTTACAGACCCAACAACACTATATAGTATCCCCTCTTCACGGTTACAGACCCAACAACACTATATAGTATCCCCTCTTCACGGTTACAGACCCAACAACACTATATAGTATCCCCTATTCATGGTTACAGACCCAACAACACTATATAGTATCCCCTCTTCACGGTTACAGACCCAACAACACTATATAGTATCCCCTTTTCAAGGCTACAGACCAAACAACACTATATAGTATCCCCTCTTCACGGTTAGAGACGCAACAACACTATATAGTATCCCCTCTTCACGGTTAGAGACCCAACAACACTATATAGTATCCCCTCTTCACGGTTAGAGACCCAACAACACTATATAGTATCCCCTCTTCACGGTTAGAGACCCAACAACACTATATGGTATCCCCACTTCACGGTTACAGACCCAACAACACTATATAGTATCCCCTCTTCACGATTACAGACCCAACAGCACTATATAGTATCCCCTCTTCACGGTTACAGACCCAACAACACTATATAGTATCCCCTCTTCAAGGTTACAGACCCAACAACACTATATAGTATCCCCTCTTCACGGTTACAGACCCGACAACACTATATAGTATCCCCCTTTCACAGTTACAGACCCAACAACACCAGTATCCCCTCTTCACGGTTACAGACCCAACAACACTATATAGTATCCCCTCTTCATGGTTACAGACCCAACAACACTATATAGTATCCCCTCTTCATGGTTACAGACCCAACAACACTATATAGTATCCCCTCTTCATGGTTACAGACCCGACAACACTATATAGTATCCCCTCTTCATGGTTACAGACCCAACAACACTATATAGTATCCCCTCTTCAAGGTTACAGACCCAACAACACTATATAGTATCCCCTCTTCACGGTTACAGACCCGACAACACTATATAGTATCCCCCTTTCACAGTTACAGACCCAACAACACCAGTATCCCCTCTTCATGGTTAGAGACCCAACAACACTATATAGTATCCCCTCTTCACGGTTACAGACCCAACAACACTATATAGTATCCCCTCTTCACGGTTACAGACCCAACAACACTAGTATCCCCTCTTCACGGTTACAGACCCAACAACACTATATAGTATCCCCTCTTCACGGTTACAGACCTAACAACACTATATAGTATCCCCTCTTCACGGTTACAGACCCAACAACACTATATAGTATCCCCTCTTCACGGTTACAGACCTAACAACACTATATAGTATCCCCTCTTCACGGTTACAGACCCAACAACACTATATAGTATCCCCTCTTCATGGTTACAGACCCAACAACACTATATGGTATCCCCTCTTCATGGTTACAGACCCAACAACACTATATAGTATCCCCTCTTCACGGTTACAGACCCAACAACACTATATAGTATCCCCTCTTCACGGTTACAGACCCAACAACACTATATAGTATCCCCTCTTCATGGTTACAGACCCAACAACACTATATAGTATCCCCTCTTCATGGTTACAGACCCAACAACACTATATAGTATCCCCTTTTCAAGGCTACAGACCAAACAACACTATATAGTATCCCCTCTTCACGGTTAGAGACCCAACAACACTATATAGTATCCCTTCTTCACGGTTAGAGACCCAACAACACTATATAGTATCCCTTCTTCACGGTTAGAGACCCAACAACATTATATAGTATCCCCTCCTCATGGTTACAGACCCAACAACAATATATAGTATCCCCTCTTCACGGTTACAGACCCAACAACACTATATAGTATCCCCTCTTCACGGTTACAGACCCAACAACACTATATAGTATCCCCTCTTCATGGTTACAGACCCAACAACACTATATAGTATCCCCTCTTCACGGTTACAGACCCAACAACACTATATAGTATCCCCTCTTCACGGTTACAGACCCAACAACACTATATAGTATCCCCTCTTCACGGTTACAGACCCAACAACACTATATAGTATCCCCTATTCATGGTTACAGACCCAACAACACTATATAGTATCCCCTCTTCACAGTTACAGACCCAACAACACTATATAGTATCCCCTTTTCAAGGCTACAGACCAAACAACACTATATAGTATCCCCTCTTCACGGTTAGAGACGCAACAACACTATATAGTATCCCCTCTTCACGGTTAGAGACCCAACAACACTATATAGTATCCCCTCTTCACGGTTAGAGACCCAACAACACTATATAGTATCCCCTCTTCACGGTTAGAGACCCAACAACACTATATGGTATCCCCACTTCACGGTTACAGACCCAACAACACTATATAGTATCCCCTCTTCACGATTACAGACCCAACAGCACTATATAGTATCCCCTCTTCACGGTTACAGACCCAACAACACTATATAGTATCCCCTCTTCACGGTTACAGACCCAACAACACTATATAGTATCCCCTCTTCACGGTTACAGACCCAACAACACTATATAGTATCCCCTCTTCACGGTTACAGACCCAACAACACTATATAGTATCCCCTCTTCACGGTTACAGACCCAACAACACTACATAGTTTCCCCTCTTCACGGTTACAGACCCAACAACACTATATAGTATCCCCTCTTCACGGCTACAGACCCAACAACACTATATAGTATCCCCTCTTCACGGCTACAGACCCAACAACACTATATAGTATCCCGTCTTTGTGGAGAAAGGCACACTAACTAATTATAATACAAAATAAGCAAAACAATGAA
Source organism: Oncorhynchus mykiss (assembly GCF_013265735.2). NCBI lineage: Eukaryota > Metazoa > Chordata > Actinopteri > Salmoniformes > Salmonidae > Oncorhynchus > Oncorhynchus mykiss. The sequence continues at coordinate 97,411,174 of NC_048566.1, forward strand.
GTGCATCATTCTAACATTGCCTAAAATGATTAATAATATACTATCAATCAATCAAATGTGTTTATAAAGTCCTTTTTACATCAGCAGATGTCACAAAGTGCTAAAACAGAAATGCAGCCTAATTAGATAGACCTATATTAGCAATATAACAATGGAGATATACAAAACTATGGCATAAGGGAATGGATAAAAGACCAGCTGTAATTTCGGGTTGATCGAGCTGAGATGGATTTAGCCTATATGCCTATTTGTTCCAACCAAACAATTTAATGCATGCTATAATTCTGGCAAGCGCATTCCTATTCTTCTCCATTTGTTGGTTGTGAAGGTCGATGGCTCGTTTATATGCGATGTGTAGCTAAGCCACAATCAAATCCAATCACATTTTTATTGGTCGCATACACATGGTTAGCAGGTGTTATTACGAGTGTAGTGAAATGCTTGTGCTTCTAATTCCGACAGTGCAGTAATATCTAACATGTAATCTAACAGGTCCACAACAACCTACCTAATACAAACAAATCTAAGTTAAGGCATGGGATGAGAATATATACATATAAATATATGGATGAGCAATGACAGAGCGGCATAGGCAAGATGCAATAGAATGGTATAAGATAAAGTATATACATATGAGATGAAGTGATATATATGTAAACATTATTAAAGTTTCCCCAGTAATCTGAGTTCAAAACAGTCTACATGTGATGTACATTTCTCGTGTTTTCAGACCATTTCAGACAGATGTTTTAAACCCTTAAACCCAGTCTTGGACCACACAGCCTCTCCACTGAATAGCAGGCAGGGGAAGCAAAATGAGGATTGCTTTATTTGCGATGCTCACAGTTAGCCACTTCTTCCTTCCAAACCACTCATTGTTGAATTTGTGATTTCGTGACTTATGTCAATTTTTTGCCTAATGGCCGATGAGCACGGCCATTCTGTGGTGACATAGTGAGTGACAGAATTCGGGAATTCCTGATTGAACATACTTCCATGACTATATACAGGAAAAAAAGAAGACTTAAAAGCACTCCCTTGGTGGATAAAATACTTGGCATGGCTTCGAAAACAAAACATTGTAGGTTTTAACCCCACTTGTGTAGATTGGTAAGAGTACAAAACATTGTAGGTTCTAACCCCACTTGTGTAGATTGGTAAGAGTACAAAATATTGTAGGTTCTAACCCCACTTGTGTAGATTGGTAAGAGTACAAAATATTGTAGGTTCTAACCCCACTTGTGTAGATTGGTAAGAGTACAAAATATTGTAGGTTCTAACCCCACTTGTGTAGATTGGTAAGAGTACAAAACATTGTAGGTTCTAACCCCACTTGTGTAGATTGGTAAGAGTACAAAATATTGTTGCCTTCATATTCTGTTGAAAGGAAGTGTAAGAAATATGTTTTTATTTTTTTTGTATGATTAAATGCTCTTCTGCCGTCCCATGAATGAAATGGAAATGCCATGTGTCTATACCACCTTGTAGTGGGCCTACAATACAGTCCTCAAATGCTTTTATTGCCATTCAATCTGGAGAGAAACTCAATGGGGATGTATTCCAATCTAGTTAAAGGACACATTTGCACGCTGAGAATGTTGTGGTAATATTAAGTCAAACTTAAATATAACGTTTCCTAAACGTTTTAGAAATGTTCTGTGGACCTCCAAGACAACATTGCGTAAACGTCAATGTAATGTTATTTTAAACCTAAAAACAAAATTTGTTATGAGAACATTTGACGCAACCTAACAAATGTGTTCTGGGAACTTTCACAAAAACAATTTTGGTTTGCGGGGCAGGGGTGTCAGTTGGCTGACTGTGAAAGCTCTGAGAGACTCTGGATTGAGGTCGGTGATTAAGTAGACTACAGTAGAGGTCTTCACAGATCCATTCAATTCAATTTAAGGGGCTTTATTGGCACGGGAAACACATGTTCACATCGCCAAAGCAAGTGAAAAGGATAATAAACAAAAGTGAAATAAACCATAAAAAGTGAACAGTAAACATTACATTCACACAAGTTCCAAAAGAATAAAGACATTTAAAATGTCACATTATGTATATATTCAGTGTTGTAGAGATGTGTAAATGGTTAAAGTACAAAAGGGAAAATAAATAAATATGGGTTGTATTTACAATGGTGTTTGTTCTTCACTGGTTGCCCTTTTCTTGTGGCAACAGGTCACACATCTTGCTGCTGTAAATGCACACTACGGTATTTCTCTCTCTCTCATAAATCCCACTGTTGTGATGACACACTTCAGTATTTTGCCTAACAGATATGAAAGTTTATCAATGTTAGATGATTTTTTCAAATTATTTGTGGGTCTGTGTGATCTGTAGGAAATATGTATATCTTATGTGGTCACACATTTGGTAGGAAGTGGGCACATGGCCTGTCTGCTCTCGAGAGCCAGGTCTGCTTTTGGCCGCCTAACTCAGTAGCAAGGCTATGCTCTCTCTTTATCTCTCTCTCTCTCTACCCTTCTGACGCTGGTGAGTGGTGAGCCACTGCTCAGCTCTGTTCTGTCACTCTCCTCAGCCACCCACTGTGTGGTTGTGGTTAAACTCCAATACAAACATAAACGCTGAGGAGAAGCAGCCTAGCACACACACCACTTCCAAAGCAGAGCTCCAAACACCGCTGATCTACAGCCCAAGCAGTGAGACAAAGCAGAGCTCCAAACCGTGCTGACCTACAGCCCAAGCAGCGAGACAAAGCAGAGCTCCAAACACCACTGATCTACAGCCCAAGCAGTGAGACAAAGCAGAGCTCCAAACACCGCTGACCTACAGCCCAAGCAGCGAGACAAAGCAGAGCTCCAAACCGTGCTGACCTACAGCCCAAGCAGTGAGACACAGCAGAGCTCCAAACACCGCTGACCTACAGCCCAAGCAGTGAGACAAAGCAGAGCTCCAAACACCACTGATCTACAGCCCAAGCAGTGAGACAAAGCAGAGCTCCAAACACCGCTGACCTACAGCCCAAGCAGCGAGACAAAGCAGAGCTCCAAACCGTGCTGACCTACAGCCCAAGCAGTGAGACACAGCAGAGCTCCAAACACCGCTGACCTACAGCCCAAGCAGTGAGACAAAGCAGAGCTCCAAACACCGCTGATCTACAGCCCAAGCAGCGAGACAAAGCAGAGCTCCAAACACTGCTGATCTACAGCCCAAGCAGTGAGACAAAGCAGAGCTCCAAACAGTGTTGACCTACAGCCCAAGCAGTGAGACAAAGTAGAGCTCCACACTGTGCTGACCTACAGCCCAAGCAGTGAGACAAAGCAGAGTTCCAAACCGTGCTGACCTACAGCCCAAGCAGCGAACCAAAGCAGAGCTCCAAACCGTGCTGACCTACAGCCCAAGCAGCGAGCCAAAGTAGAGCTTCTCTATTTCTTCGAGGTCACAATAGTTACATAGTATTTCCTCTTCCATTTCACCACAATACTGACCTGTTTCAATACCCACAGACAATATCCCTGATCTGACCTGTTTCAATACCCACAGACAATATCCCTGATCTGACCTGTTTCAATACCCACAGACAATATCCCTGATCTGACCTGTTTCAATACCCACAGACAATATCCCTGATCTGACCTGTTTCAATACGCACAGACAATATCCCTGATCTGACCTGTTTCAATATGCACAGACAATATCCCTGATCTGACCTGTTTCAATACACAGAGGCAATATCCATGATCTGACCTGTTTCAATACCCACAGACAATATCCCTGATCTGACCTGTTTCAATACACAGAGGCAATATCCCTGATATGACCTGTTTCAATACCCACAGACAATATCCCTGATCTCACCTGTTTCAATACGCACAGACAATATCCCTGATCTGACTTCTTTCAATACGCACAGACAATTTCCCTGCTCTGACCTGTTTCAATACGCACAGACAATATCCCTGATCTGACCTGTTTCAATACCCACAGACAATATCCCTGATCTGACCTGTTTCATCAATACACAGAGGCAATATCCCTGATCTGACCTGTTTCAATACCCACAGACAATATCCCTGATCTGACCTGTTTCAATAAGCAGCGACAATATCCCTGATCTGACCTGTTTCAAAACCCACAGACAATATCCCTGATCAGACCTGTTTCAATACACAGAGGCAATATCCCTGATCTAACCTGTTTCAATACGCAGAGGCAATATCCCTGATCTAACCTGATTCCATATACAGAGGCAATATCCCTGATCTCACCTGTTTCAATACACAGAGGCAATATCCCTGATCTGACCTGTTTCAATACACAGAGGCAATATCCCTGATCTGACCTGTTTCAATATGCAGAGGCCATATCCCTGATCTGACCTGTTTCAATACCCACAGACAATATCCCTGATCTAACCTGTTTCAATACACAGAGGCAATATCCCTGATCTGACCTGTTTCAATACACAGAGGCAATATCCCTGATCTGACCTGTTTCAATACGCAGAGGCAATATCCCTGATCTGACCTGTTTCAATACACAGAGGCCATATCCCTGATATGACCTGTTTCAATACCCACAGACAATATCCCTGATCTGACCTGTTTCAATACCCATAGACAATATCCCTGATCTGACCTGTTTTAATACGCAGAGGCAATATCCCTGATCTGACCTGTTTCAATACGCAGAGGCCATATCCCTGATCTGACCTGTTTCAATACGCAGAGGCAATATCCCTGATCTTACCTGTGCACATAGTGATCTCTTGCTTTTAGGTAGGTTATACATAATATATCTCTCACAAACAAATTCACCCGTAATCAAACAAAAGTTTCTCAATTGGGGTTGATGATTCATCTCCTCCACCCATTTTTGCCCCTCATATTGCATCATCAGCTGCTGTTAAAAATTGTGTGTACGTGCCCAGCCCTACCCATTCACCTGAGTGGGCAGCTTTCTATCTGCAGTCAGGAGTATGTCTAGTCAGCGTTTCTCGCTGGGTTGAAGCCCGAACACTGAACACACCAAAAAATATGAAGTAAAGACAAAAACAAGCAAGGGTGTATTATTCCAATCTAAGCTTTGAAAGCTTGGACAGGAGAGTAGATTATTAGTGTGCATGGATGTGTTTGTGCCAGCAGGTTAACAGGTGGAGGCTGGGGAAGGGGGCCCAGGGCAGGACATGGATGAGAGACCGACTGCTGTTACACCCCTTGTCCTCTGACTCTTCTATCACAGATGCTCTGGGCAGATACTCAACACCATACACACACCATCACACACACCATCACTAACACCTGGGCAGGTACACACTACCATAAACACCATCCTACACACCATCCTACACACCATCATAAACACCATCATACACACCATCCCAGTTCCCCAAGACATCCATCCAGAACCAGAACAAACAGCAGGCCAAACTATCCCTCTCAGCTCTGCCTGGACTGCGCACAAATGCAAATGCTTTCCGTTTGAGTTATGTTAGGTTTTATTTTCATCGTTAAACACCATCATAAACACCACCCTACACACCATCATACACACCATCATAAACACCATCATAAACACCATCATAAACACCATCATAAACACCATCCTACACACCATCATACACACCATCATAAACGCCATCATAAACACCATCATAAACACCATCATAAACACCATCCTACACACCATCCTACACACCATCCTAAACACCATCATAAACACCATCCTAAACACCATCATAAACACCATCATAAACACCATCCTAAACACCATCCTAAACACCATCCTAAACACCATCATAAACACCATCATAAACACCATCATAAACACCATCATAAACACCATCATAAACGCCATACTACACACCATCCTAAACACCATCATAAACACCATCATAAACACCATCATACACACCATCATACACACCATCATACACACCATCCTACACACCATCCTAAACACCATCATAAACGCCATCCTACACACCATCCTAAACACCATCATAAACACCATCCTACACACCATCCTACACACCATCCTACACACCATCCTACACACCATCCTACACACCATCATAAACGCCATCCTACACACCATCCTAAACACCATCATAAACACCATCATAAACACCATCATACACACCATCATACACACCATCATACACACCATCGTACACACCTGGGCAGGTACATACCATCATACACACCATCATACGCACCATCGTACACACCTGGGCAGGTACACACCATCATACACACCATCATACACACCATCCTAAACACCATCATAAACGCCATCCTACACACCATCCTACACACCATCCTACACACCATCCTACACACCATCCTACACACCATCATAAACACCATCATAAACACCATCCTAAACACCATCATAAACACCATCCTACACACCATCCTACACACCATCCTACACACCATCCTAAACACCATCATAAACACCATCATAAACACCATCATAAACACCATCATAAACACCATCCTAAACATCATCCTAAACACCATCATAAACACCATCATAAACACCATCATAAACACCATCCTAAACACCATCATAAACGCCATCCTACACACCATCCTAAACACCATCATAAACACCATCATAAACACCATCATACACACCATCATACACACCATCATACACACCATCCTACACACCATCCTAAACACCATCATAAACGCCATCCTACACACCATCCTAAACACCATCATAAACACCATCATAAACACCATCCTACACACCATCCTACACACCATCCTACACACCATCCTACACACCATCCTAAACACCATCATAAACGCCATCCTACACACCATCCTAAACACCATCATAAACACCATCATAAACACCATCATACACACCATCATACACACCATCATACACACCATCGTACACACCTGGGCAGGTACATACCATCATACACACCATCATACACACCATCCTAAACAATATCATAAACGCCATCCTACACACCATCCTACACACCATCCTACACACCATCCTACACACCATCCTAAACACCATCCTAAACACCATCATAAACACCATCATAAACACCATCATAAACACCATCATAAACACCATCCTAAACACCATCCTAAACACCATCATAAACACCATCATAAACACCATCATAAACACCATCATAAACACCATCCTAAACACCATCCTAAACACCATCCTACACACCATCCTACACACCATCCTAAACACCATCATAAACGCCATCCTACACACCATCCTAAACACCATCATAAACACCATCATAAACACCATCATACACACCATCATACACACCATCATACACACCATCCTACACACCATCCTAAACACCATCATAAACGCCATCCTACACACCATCCTAAACACCATCATAAACACCATCATAAACACCATCATACACACCATCATACACACCATCATACACACCATCCTACACACCATCCTAAACACCATCATAAACGCCATCCTACACACCATCCTAAACACCATCATAAACACCATCATAAACACCATCATACACACCATCATACACACCATCGTACACACCTGGGCAGGTACACACCATCATACACACCATCATACACACCATCCTAAACACAATCATAAACACCATCATACACACCATCATACACACCATCATACACACCATCCTACACACCATCCTAAACACCATCATAAACACCATCATACACACCATCATAAACACCATCCTACACACCATCCTACACACCATCCTACACACCATCCTACACACCATCATAAACACCATCATACACACCTGGGCAGGTACACACCATCATACACACCATCATACACACCATCATACACACCATCATACACACCGGGGCAGGTACACACCATCATACACACCATCATACACACCATCATACACACCGGGGCAGGTACACACCATCATACACACCATCATACACACCATCATACACACCGGGGCAGGTACACACCATCATACACACCATCATACACACCGGGGCAGGTACACACCATCATACACACCATCATACACACCAACATACACACCAACATACACACCGGGGCAGGTACACACCATCATACACACCATCATACACACCTGGGCAGGTACACACCATCATACACACCATCATACACACCATCATACACACCAACATACACACCATCATACACACCGGGGCAGGTACACACCATCATACACACCATCATACACACCATCATACACACCATCATACCCACCGGGGCAGGTACACACCATCATACACACCATCATACACACCATCATACACACCATCATACACACCAACATACACACCATCATACACACCGGGGCAGGTACACACCATCATACACACCATCATAAACACCATCATAAACACCATCATACACACCATCATACACACCATCATACACACCATCATACACACCATCATACACACCATCATACACACCATCATACACACCGGGGCAGGTACACACCATCATACACACCATTATACACACCATCATACACACCATCATACACACCAACATACACACCATCATACACACCGGGGCAGGTACACACCATCATACACACCATCATAAACGCCATCATAAACACCATCATACACACCATCATAAACACCATCATAAACACCATCATACACACCATCATAAACACTATCATACACACCATCATAAACACCATCATAAACACCATCATACACACCATCATACACACCATCATACACACCATCATACACACCGGGGCAGGTACACACCATCATACACACCATCATACACACCATCATACACACCGGGGCAGGTACACACCATCATACACACCATCATACACACCATCATACACACCGGGGCAGGTACACACCATCATACACACCATCATACACACCGGGGCAGGTACACACCATCATACACACCATCATACACACCATCATACACACCAACATACACACCAACATACACACCGGGGCAGGTACACACCATCTTACACACCATCATACACACCTGGGCAGGTACACACCATCATACACACCATCATACACACCATCATACACACCATCATACACACCAACATACACACCATCATACACACCGGGGCAGGTACACACCATCATACACACCATCATACACACCATCATACACATCATCAGACACACCATCATACACACCGGGGCAGGTACACACCATCATACACACCATCATACACACCATCATACACACCATCATACACACCAACATACACACCATCATACACACCGGGGCAGGTACACACCATCATACACACCATCATAAACACCATCATAAACACCATCATACACACCATCATACACACCATCATACACACCGGGGCAGGTACACACCATCATACACACCATCATACACACCATCATACACACCAACATACACACCATCATACACACCAACATACACACCATCATACACACCGGGGCAGGTACACACCATCATACACACCATCATACACACCATCATACACACCATCATACACACCATCATACACACCATCATACACACCATCATACACACCGGGGCAGGTACACACCATCATACACACCATCATACACACCATCATACACACCAACATACACACCATCATACACACCGGGGCAGGTACACACCATCATACACACCATTATACACACCATCATACACACCAACATACACACCATCATACACACCATCATACACACCAACATACACACCATCATACACACCATCATAAACACCATCATACACACCATCATACACACCATCATACACACCATCATACACACCATCATACACACCATCATACACACCATCATACACACCGGGGCAGGTGCACATCATAACCAGACACATACTGAAGCACGTTACGCACAACTACAAATACAGTAACTACAATAAAGACATAGTTCGTATGACCACTCCTGGGCCTTCAAACTATGTGCCAAAGTGGAGCACCAAATGTGTCAAAGACGTACAGTAAGAGAGGTAAGTGTAAAAATAAGAGAAGACGTCTCTCTCTGAAGGGTAGATAAGGGGCCAGTCAGTCTGCTGGGAATGAAGACAGAGGTCAGGGGTTATCACAACCCTGCTGCTATTCCTCAGAAGTGTGTGTGTGTGTGTGTGTGTGTGTGTGTGTGTGTGTGTGTGTGTGTGTGTGTGTGTGTGTGTGTGTGTGTGTGTGTGTGTGTGTGTGTGTGTGTGTGTGTGTGTGTGGCTCCCTTTGTCTCCTTATTAGGCTTAATTAAGTTTATTTAATTAATCTGAGAGTTTAAGTCGCTGGACACAGGGGGAGGGGGGAGAGAGAGAGAGAGAGAGAGTGTGAGTGTGTGTTCTTGGAAGGAGAGAGGCTTTGCAGAATTCTGTGTGTTTGTCTTTGATAGTGATATATTTTCATATGTGTATTTACAATTTATTACCAGTTTGTCCCCTGGCATGGAAACATTCTATTTTTTATTTTGTATTTTTATTTCACCTTTATTTAACCAGGTAGGCTAGTTGAGAACACCTTTATTTAACCAGGTAGGCTAGTTGAGAACAAGTTTTCATTTACAACTGCGACCTGATCGCAGTCACTTTAGAGTGACTATCCACATTTACAGCTTGCTGCCTGTTTGACCCCTGGGTAAATATAGGCACAGTATATATAGTTCAATGAATATTGGGCATTTATTTCATGCCATTTCTGCTCCATTTAAAACTAGATGAAATGTTACTACAGATTCAAATAAACTGATTACGTTTTTCAATTGATATTTTAGAGAATGAAAGAAGCGCAGGACACAGTTTCACAGACAAATCTAATTTTAGTCTTCACATACAGTGTAGAATCTTAATTTGAGTCAGTTTGCTACAGCGGAGAAATAATCCTGGATAATAATGGAAATTTTTGTAGGGGTTGCTACATTTTTCCTTTGGGCAAATCATGTCTGAAATTGTAAAACGGAAATCAAAAACTTAAAAAGCCTTTTTAATACTGAGATATACTAAACGTTTGCATTTCCTGATTTGCAGGAAAATGATCAGCAACAAAAGAGTGCTCAAATTAAGATCCTACATCTGTATACAGTTTACAGCAGATAAAAAAGGTGCAGTGAAATAACCTACGTAATAGCTCCCTCAACAATGCAGTGCAATGGTAATAAAACTGAGAAAAGGTAGTATCCATGGTAATAAAACTGAGAAAAGGTAGTATCCATAGTAATAAAACTGATAAAAGGTAGTATCCATAGTAATAAAACTGATAAAAGGTAGTATCCATGGTAATAAAACTGATGAAAGGTAGTATCCATGGTAATAAAACTGATGAAAGGTAGTATCCATGGTAATAAAACTGATAAAAGGTAGTATCCATAGTAATAAAACTGATAAAAGGTAGTATCCATAGTAATAAAACTGATAAAAGGTAGTATCCATAGTAATAAAACTGATAAACTGATTGGCCTGACTGAAACATGGCTTAAGCCTGATGAATTTACTGTGTTAAATGAGGCCTCACCTCCTGGCTACACTAGTGACCATATCCCCCGTGCATCCCGCAAAGGCGGAGGTGTTGCTAACATTTACGATAGCAAATTTCAATTTACAAAAAAAAAAATGACGTTTTCGTCTTTTGAGCTTCTAGTCATGAAATCTATGCAGCCTACTCAATCACTTTTTATAGCTACTGTTTACAGGCCTCCTGGGCCATATACAGCGTTCCTCACTGAGTTCCCTGAATTCCTATCGGACCTTGTAGTCATAGCGGATAATATTCTAATCTTTGGTGACTTTAATATTCACATGGAAAAGTCCACAGACCCACTCCAAAAGGCTTTCGGAGCCATCATCGACTCAGTGGGTTTTGTCCAACATGTCTCTGGACCCACTCACTGTCACAGTCATACGCTGGACCTAGTTTTGTCCCATGGAATAAATGTTGTGGATCTTAATGTTTTTCCTCATAATCCTGGACTATCAGACCACCATTTTATTACGTTTGCAATTGCAACAAATAATCTGCTCAGACCCCAACCAAGGATCATCAAAAGTCGTGCTATAAATTCACAGACAACACAAAGATTCCTTGATGTCCTTCCAGATTCCCTCTGTCTACCCAAGGACGCCAGAGGACAAAAATCAGTTAACCACTTAACTGAGGAACTCAACTTAACCTTGCGCAATACCCTAGATGCAGTTGCACCCCTAAAAACTAAAAACATTTCTCATAAGAAACTAGCTCCCTGGTACACAGAAAATACCCGAGCTCTGAAGCAAGCTTCCAGAAAATTGGAACGGAAATGGCGCCACACCAAACTGGAAGTCTTCCGACTAGCTTGGAAAGACAGTACTGTGCAGTACCGAAGAGCCCTTACTGCTGCTCGATCATCCTATTTTTCTAACTTAATTGAGGAAAATAAGAACAATCCGAAATTCCTTTTTGATACTGTCGCAAAGCTAACTAAAAAGCAGCATTCCCCAAGAGAGGATGACTTTCACTTTAGCAGTGATAAATTCATGAACTTCTTTGAGGAAAAGATTATGATTATTAGAAAGCAAATTACGGACTCCTCCTTAAATCTGCGTATTCCTTCAAAGCTCAGTTGTCCTGCACAACTCTGCCAGGACCTAGGATCAAGAGAGACGCTCAAGTGTTTTAGTACTATATCTCTTGACACAATGATGAAAATAATCATGGCCTCTAAACCTTCAAGCTGCATACTGGACCCTATTCCAACTAAACTACTGAAAGAGCTGCTTCCTGTGCTTGGCCCTCCTATGTTGAACATAATAAACGGCTCTCTATCCACCGGATGTGTACCAAACTCACTAAAAGTGGCAGTAATAAAGCCTCTCTTGAAAAAGCCAAACCTTGACCCAGAAAATATAAAAAAATATCGGCCTATATCGAATCTTCCATTCCTCTCAAAAATTTTAGAAAAGGCTGTTGCGCAACAACTCACTGCCTTCCTGAAGACAAACAATGTATACGAAATGCTTCAGTCTGGTTTTAGACCCCATCATAGCACTGAGACGGCACTTGTGAAGGTGGTAAATTACATTTTAATGGCATCGGACCGAGGCTCTGCATCTGTCCTCGTGCTCCTAGACCTTAGTGCTGCTTTTGATACCATCAATCACCACATTCTTTTGGAGAGATTGGAAACCCAAATTGGTCTACACGGACAAGTTCTGGCCTGGTTTAGATCTTATCTGTCGGAAAGATATCAGTTTGTCTCTGTGAATGGTTTGTCCTCTGACAAATCAACTGTAAATTTCGGTGTTCCTCAAGGTTCCGTTTTAGGACCACTATTGTTTTCACTATATATTTTACCTCTTGGGGATGTCATTCAAAAACATAATGTTAACTTTCACTGCTATGCGGATGACACACAGCTGTACATTTCAATTAAACATGGTGAAGCCCCAAAATTGCCCTTGCTAGAAGAATGTGTTTCAGACATAAGGAAGTGGATGGCTGCAAACTTTCTACTTTTAAACTCGGACAAAACAGAGATGCTTGTTCTAGGTCCCAAGAAACAAAGAGATCTTCTGTTGAATCTGACAATTAATCTTAATGGTTGTACAGTCGTCTCAAATAAAACTGTGAAGGACCTCGGCGTTACTCTGGACCCTGATCTCTCTTTTGAAGAACATATCAAGACCATTTCAAGGACAGCTTTTTTCCATCTACGTAACATTGCAAAAATCAGAAACTTTCTGTCCAAAAATGATGCAGAAAAATTAATCCATGCTTTTGTCACTTCCAAGTTAGACTACTGCAATGCTCTACTTTCCGGCTACCCGGATAAAGCACTAAATAAACTTCAGTTAGTGCTAAATACGGCTGCTAGAATCCTGACTAGAACCAAAAAATTTGATCATATTACTCCAGTGCTAGCCTCTCTACACTGGCTTCCTGTCAAAGCAAGGGCTGATTTCAAGGTTTTACTGCTAACCTACAAAGCATTACATGGGCTTGCTCCTACCTATCTCTCTGATTTGGTCCTGCCGTACATACCTACACGTACGCTACGGTCACAAGACGCAGGCCTCCTAATTGTCCCTAGAATTTTTAAGCAAACAGCTGGAGGCAGGGCTTTCTCCTATAGAGCTCCATTTTTATGGAAAGGTCTGCCTACCCATGTCAGAGACGCAAACTCGGTCTCAACCTTTAAGTCTCTACTGAAGACTCTTCAGTGGGTCATATGATTGAGTGTAGTCTGGCCCAGGAGTGGGAGGGTGAACGGAAAGGCTCTGGAGCAACGAACCGCCCTTGCTGTCTCTGCCTGGCCGGTTCCCCTCTTTCCACTGGGATTCTCTGCCTCTAACCCTATTCAGGGGCTGAGTCACTGGCTTTACTGGGGCTCTCTCATGCCGTCCCTGGAGGGGGTGCGTCACCTGAGTGGGCTGAGTCACTGATGTGGTCATCCTGTCTGGGTTGGCGCCCCCCCCCCCCCCCCCCTTGGGTTGTGCCGTGGCGGAGGTCTTTGTGGGCTATACTCAGCCTTGTCTCAGGATGGTAAGTTGGTGGTTGAAGATATCCCTCTAGTGTTGTGGGGGCTGTGCTTTGGCAAAGTGGGTGGGGTTATATCCTTCCTGTTTGGCCCTGTCCGGGGGTGTCCTCGGATGGGGCCACAGTGTCTCCTGACCCCTCCTGTCTCAGCCTCCAGTATTTATGCTGCAGTAGTTTATGTGTCGGGGGGCTAGGGTCAGTTTGTTATATCTGGAGTACTTCTCCTGTCCTATTCGGTGTCCTGTGTGAATCTAAGTGTGCGTTCTCTAATTCTCTCCTTCTCTCTTTCTCTCTCTCGGAGGACCTGAGCCCTAGGACCATGCCCCAGGACTACCTGACATGATGACTCCTTGCTGTCCCCAGTCCACCTGGCTGTGCTGCTGCTCCAGTTTCAACTGTTCTGCCTTATTATTATTCGACCATGCTGGTCATTTATGAACATTTGAACATCTTGGCCATGTTCTGTTATAATCTCCACCCGGCACAGCCAGAAGAGGACTGGCCACCCCACATAGCCTGGTTCCTCTCTAGGTTTCTTCCTAGGTTTTGGCCTTTCTAGGGAGTTTTTCCTAGCCACCGTGCTTCTACACCTGCATTGCTTGCTGTTTGGGGTTTTAGGCTGGGTTTATGTACAGCACTTTGAGATATCAGCTGATGTACGAAGGGCTATATGAATAAATTTGATCTGATTTGATTTGATTTGATTTGATTTGATAAAAGTTAGTATCCATGGTAATAAAACTGATAAAAGGTAGTATCCATAGTAATAAAACTGATAAAAGGTAGTATCCATAGTAATAAAACTGATAAAAGGTAGTATCCATGGTAATAAAACTGATAAAAGGTAGTATCCATGGTAATAAAACTGACAAAAGGTAGTATCCATGGTAATAAAACTGACAAAAGGTAGTATCCATGGTAATAAAACTGATGAAAGGTAGTATCCATGGTAATAAAACTGACAAAAGGTAGTATCCATAGTAATAAAACTGATAAAAGGTAGTATCCATAGTAATAAAACTGATAAAAGGTAGTATCCATGGTAATAAAACTGACAAAAGGTAGTATCCATGGTAATAAAACTGATGAAAGGTAGTATCCATAGTAATAAAACTGATAAAAGGTAGTATCCATAGTAATAAAACTGAGAAAAGGTAGTATCCATGGTAATAAAACTGATAAAAGGTAGTATCCATGGTAATAAAACTGATAAAAGGTAGTATCCATAGTAATAAAACTGATAAAAGGTAGTATCCATGGTAATAAAAGTGATAAAAGTTAGTATCCATGGTAATAAAAGTGATAAAAGTTAGTATCCATGGTAATAAAACTGATAAAAGGTAGTATCCATGGTAAAAAAAAGTGATAAAGTTAGTATCCATGGTAATAAAACTGATAAAAGGTAGTATCCATGGTAATAAAACTGATAAAAGGTAGTATCCATGGTAATAAAAGTGATAAAAGGTAGTATCCATAGTAATAAAACTGATAAAACGTAGTATCCATGGTAATAAAACTGATAAAAGTTAGTATCCATAGTAATAAAACTGATAAAAGTTAGTATCCATAGTAATAAAACTGATAAAAGGTAGTATCCATGGTAATAAAACTGATAAAAGGTAGTATCCATAGTAATAAAACTGATAAAAGTTAGTATCCATAGTAATAAAACTGATAAAAGTTAGTATCCATGGTAATAAAAGTGATAAAAGTTAGTATCCATGGTAATAAAAGTGATAAAAGTTAGTATCCATGGTAATAAAAGTGATACAAGTTAGTATCCATGGTAATAAAAGTGATAAAAGTTAGTATCCATGGTAATAAAAGTGATAAAAGTTAGTATCCATGGTAATAAAAGTGATAAAAGGTAGTATCCATGGTAATAAAAGTGATAAAAGGTAGTATCCATGGAAATAAAACTGATAAAAGTTAGTATCCATGGTAATAAAACTGACAGAAGGTAGTATCCATGGTAATAAAACAGATAAAAGGTAGTATCCATGGTAATAAAACTGATAGAAGGTAGTATCCATGGTAATAAAACAGATAAAAGGTAGTATCCATGGTAATAAAACAGATAAAAGGTAGTATCCATGGTAATAAAACAGATAACAAACTTTTACAGATGCACAATCGAGAGCATCCTGTTGGGCTGTATCACCGCCTGGTACGGCAACTGCACCGCCCTAAACCGCAGGGCGCTACAGATGGTAGTGAGGTCTGCACAACGCATCAGCGGGGGCAAACTACCTGCCCTCCAGGACACCTACAGCACCCGATGTCACAGGAAGGCCAAAAAGATCATCAAGGACAACAACCACCCGAGCCACTGCCTGTTCACCCCGTTATCATCCAGAAGGCGAGGTCAGTACAAGTGCATTAAAGCGAGGACCGAGAGACTGAAAAACAGCTTCTATCTCAAGGCCATCAGACTGTTAAATAGCCATCACTATCCAGCTACCACCCAGTTACTCAACCCTGCACCTTAGAGGCTGCTGCCCCATATACATAGACATGGAATCACTGGTCACTTTAATAATGGAACACTAGTCACTTTAATAATGATAACATACTGCTTTACTCATCTCATATGTATTTACTGTATTCTATTCTACTGTATTTAGTCAATGCCACTCCAACATTGCTCAATCTAATATTTATATGTTTCTTAATTCCATTATTTTACTTTTAGATTTGTGCGTATTGTTGTGAATTGTTAGATACTACTGCACTGTTGGAGCTAGGAACACAAGCATTTCACTACACCAGCAATAACATCTGCTAAATGTGTGTATGTGACCAATACAATTTGATTTGATTTAACAAAGGTTTTTAATTGGGAAAAGATAACATATTGTGAGTGCCTCTTGTGTGTTTGCATGTATGTGTATGTGTGAGTGAGAGCGAGAGGGAGAGAGAGAGAGGGAGACGGGGAGAGAAGGGGGAGAGAGGAAGAGAGAGTGAGAGAGAGAGAGAGAGAGAGAGGGGGGGAGAGAGGAAGAGAGAGAGAGAGGGGGGGAGGAAGAGAGAGAGAGAGAGAGAGAGAGAGAGAGAGAGAGGGGGAGAGAGGGGGGAGAGAGGAAGAGAGAGAGAGGGGGAGAGAGAGGGGAGAGAGAGCGAGAGAGAGGGGAGGAGAGGAGAGAGAGAGGGGGGAGAGAGAGAGAGGGGAGAGAGAGCGAGAGAGAGCGCGAGAGAGAGAGACAGAGAGGATAGAGAGAGAATCTGTGTGTGTGAATGATTGTGAACACCTGTGTATGTGACACATGTACTATTTATGGGGTGTAAGTGTGTCAGAGTTCATAGATACAAAATGCGTGGGCGTGTGTGTAGCGCGGCAGGTAGCCTATTAAGGCTAGCAATTGAAAGGTTCCTGGTTCGAATCCCTGAGCCGATTAGGTGTGTCTAGGTGTTGATGTGCCCTTGGCTCCTATGTTGTCCAGTAGATCATGATAACTCTCCACAGTGTTCGCTGTCTGGCAGAGAACGGTCACATGCCACCGTCTGTTTCACACCCACCACATACACACCCCCCTCCCTCTATGCATCTGCCAATAGCCTCGGTGAGAAGCTAAAAAGGAAAGAGACAATGAAGCCAGCTCCGTCCAACATGTAGTTCTAACGGTATAGAGAAAACAGGACTGAGAGAAAGGCATCTGTTTAACCTGTCGTCATGTCTATTAATTACATTTATTTGTATTTTTTTTATTTTACCTTTATTTAACTAGAGCCGCCTGCTGCACAACCTCCCAGTAACCTCCTAGTAAACTCCCAGTAACCTCCCAGTAACCTCCCAGTAACCTCCTAGTAACCTCCTAGTAACCTCCTAGTAACCTCCCAGTAACCTCCCAGTAACCTCCTAGTAACCTCCCAGTAACCTCCCAGTAACCTCCTAGTAACCTCGCAGTAACCTCCCAGTAACCTCCCAGTAACCTCGCAGTAACCTCCCAGTAACCTCCCAGTAACCTCCTAGTAACCTCCGAGTAACCTCCTAGTAACATCCTAGTTCTCTCCTAGTAACCTCCCAGTAACCTCCCAGTTACCTCGCAGTAACCTCCCAGTAACCTCGCAGTAACCTCCCAGTAACCTCCCAGTAACCTCCCAGTAACCTCCCAGTAACCTCGCAGTAACCTCCCAGTAACCTCGCAGTAACCTCCCAGTAACCTCCCAGTAACCTCCTAGTAACCTCCTAGTAACCTCCCAGTAACCTCCCAGTAACCTCCCAGTAACCTCGCAGTAACCTCGCAGTAACCTCGCAGTAACCTCCTAGTAACCTTCTAGTAACCTCCCAGTAACATCCCAGTAATGTCCCAGTAACCTCCCAGTAACCTCCCAGTAACCTCCCAGTAACCTCCTAGTAACCACCTAGCAACCTCCCAGTATCCTCCCAGTAACGTCCTAGTAACCTCCCAGTAACCTCCCAGTAACCTCCTAGTAACCACCTAGCAACCTCCCAGTATCCTCCCAGTAACCTCCTAGTAACCTCCTAGTACCCTCCCAGTAACATCCCAGTAACATCCCAGTAACCTCCCAGTAACACATGACCTTAGTGCTTTCTCCATGTATGTCCTGTCATTCCACACACACACACACACACACACACACACACATATACAGTCACGCACACATACACACACTGAAC
>NC_048566.1:97438615-97463615 GCF_013265735.2 Oncorhynchus mykiss
GGAGGTAGGATGGGAGGTGGTAGGAGGGGAGGTGGTAGGAGAGAGGTGGTAGGAGGGGAGGTGGTAGAAGGAGAGGTGGTAGGAGGAGAGGTGGTAGGAGGGGAGGTGGTAGGAGGGGAAGAGGTAAGAGGTTGGAGTGGAAGAGGTAAGAGGTAGGAGGGGAGGTGGTGGGAAGGGAAGAGGTAAGAGGTAGGAGGGGAGGTGGTAGGAGGGGACGTGATAGGAGGTAGGAGGGGAGGTGGTGGAAGGGGAAGAGGTAAGAGGTAGGAGGGGAGGTGGTAGGAGGGGAAGAGGTAAGAGGTAGGATGGGAGGTGGTAGGAGGGGAAGAGGTAAGAGGTAGGAGGGGAGGTGGTAGGAGGGGAAGAGGTAAGAGGTAGGAGGGGAGGTTGTAGAAGGGGAAGAGGTAAGAGGTAGGAGTGGAGGTGGTAGGAGGGGAGGTGGTAGGAGTGGAGGTGGTAGGAGGGGAGGTGGTTGGAGGAGAGGTGGTAGGAGGGGAGGTGGTTGGAAGGGAAGAGGTAAGAGGTTGGAGGGGAGGTGGTAGGAGGAGAGGTGGTAGGAGGGGAGGTGGTTGGAGGAGAGGTGGTAGGAGGGGAGGTGGTAGGAGGGGAAGAGGTAAGAGGTAGGAGGGGAGGTGGTTGGAAGGGAAGAGGTAAGAGGTAGGAGGGGAGGTGGTAGGAGGGGACGTGATAGGAGGTAGGAGGGGAGGTGGTGGGAGGGGAAGAGGTAAGAGGTAGGAGGGGAGGTGGTAGGAGGGGAAGAGGTAAGAGGTAGGATGGGAGGTGGTAGGAGGGGAAGAGGTAAGAGGTAGGAGGGGAGGTGGTAGGAGGGGAAGAGGTAAGAGGTAGGAGGGGAGGTTGTAGAAGGGGAAGAGGTAAGAGGTAGGAGTGGAGGTGGTAGGAGGGGAGGTGGTAGGAGGGGAGGTGGTAGGAGGGGAAGAGGTAAGAGGTAGGAGGGGAGGTTGTAGAAGGGGAAGAGGTAAGAGGTAGGAGTGGAGGTGGTAGGAGGGGAGGTGGTAGGAGGGGAGGTGGTAGGAGGAGACGTGGTAGGATGGGAGAGGGTAGGAGGAGAGGTGGTAGGAGGGGAGGTGGTAGGAGGGGAGGTGGTAGGAGGAGAGGTGGTAGGAGGAGAGGTGGTAGGAGGGGAGGTGGTAGAAGGAGAGGTGGTAGGAGGAGAGTTGGTAGGAGGGGAGGTGGTAGGAGGGGAAGAGGTAAGAGGTTGGAGTGGAAGAGGTAAGAGGTAGGAGGGGAGGTGGTGGGAAGGGAAGAGGTAAGAGGTAGGAGGGGAGGTGGTAGGAGGGGAAGAGGTAAGAGGTAGGAGGGGAGGTGGTAGGAAGGGAAGAGGTAAGAGGTAGGAGGGGAGGTGGTTGGAGGGGAAGAGGTAAGAGGTTGGAGGGGAGGTGGTAGGAGGAGAGGTGGTAGGAGGGGTGGTGGTTGGAGGAGAGGTGGTAGGAGGGGAGGTGGTAGGAGGGGAAGAGGTAAGAGGTAGGAGGGGAGGTTGTAGAAGGGGAAGAGGTAAGAGGTAGGAGTGGAGGTGGTAGGAGGGGAGGTGGTAGGAGGGGAGGTGGTAGGAGGAGACGTGGTAGGATGGGAGAGGGTAGGAGGAGAGGTGGTAGGAGGGGAGGTGGTAGGAGGGGAAGAGGTAAGAGGTAGGAGGGGAGGTGGTTGGAGGGGAGGTGGTAGGAGTGGAGGTGGTAGGAGGAGAGGTGGTAGGAGGGGAGGTGGTAGGAGGGGAAGAGGTAAGAGGTAGGAGGGGAGGTGGTTGGAAGGGAAGAGGTAAGAGGTAGGAGGGGAGGTGGTAGGAGGGGACGTGATAGGAGGTAGGAGGGGAGGTGGTGGGAGGGGAAGAGGTAAGAGGTAGGAGGGGAGGTGGTAGGAGGGGAAGAGGTAAGAGGTAGGATGGGAGGTGGTAGGAGGGGAAGAGGTAAGAGGTAGGAGGGGAGGTGGTAGGAGGGGAAGAGGTAAGAGGTAGGAGGGGAGGTTGTAGAAGGGGAAGAGGTAAGAGGTAGGAGTGGAGGTGGTAGGAGGGGAGGTGGTAGGAGGGGAGGTGGTAGGAGGGGAAGAGGTAAGAGGTAGGAGGGGAGGTTGTAGAAGGGGAAGAGGTAAGAGGTAGGAGTGGAGGTGGTAGGAGGGGAGGTGGTAGGAGGGGAGGTGGTAGGAGGAGACGTGGTAGGATGGGAGAGGGTAGGAGGAGAGGTGGTAGGAGGGGAGGTGGTAGGAGGGGAGGTGGTAGGAGGAGAGGTGGTAGGAGGAGAGGTGGTAGGAGGGGAGGTGGTAGAAGGAGAGGTGGTAGGAGGAGAGTTGGTAGGAGGGGAGGTGGTAGGAGGGGAAGAGGTAAGAGGTTGGAGTGGAAGAGGTAAGAGGTAGGAGGGGAGGTGGTGGGAAGGGAAGAGGTAAGAGGTAGGAGGGGAGGTGGTAGGAGGGGAAGAGGTAAGAGGTAGGAGGGGAGGTGGTAGGAAGGGAAGAGGTAAGAGGTAGGAGGGGAGGTGGTTGGAGGGGAAGAGGTAAGAGGTTGGAGGGGAGGTGGTAGGAGGAGAGGTGGTAGGAGGGGTGGTGGTTGGAGGAGAGGTGGTAGGAGGGGAGGTGGTAGGAGGGGAAGAGGTAAGAGGTAGGAGGGGAGGTGGTTGGAAGGGAAGAGGTAAGAGGTAGGAGGGGAGGTGGTAGGAGGGGACGTGATAGGAGGTAGGAGGGGAGGTGGTGGAAGGGGAAGAGGTAAGAGGTAGGAGGGGAGGTGGTAGGAGGGGAAGAGGTAAGAGGTAGGATGGGAGGTGGTAGGAGGGGAAGAGGTAAGAGGTAGGAGGGGAGGTGGTAGGAGGGGAAGAGGTAAGAGGTAGGAGGGGAGGTTGTAGAAGGGGAAGAGGTAAGAGGTAGGAGTGGAGGTGGTAGGAGGGGAGGTGGTAGGAGGGGAGGTGGTAGGAGGGGAGGTGGTTGGAGGAGAGGTGGTAGGAGGGGAGGTGGTTGGAAGGGAAGAGGTAAGAGGTTGGAGGGGAGGTGGTAGGAGGAGAGGTGGTAGGAGGGGAGGTGGTTGGAGGAGAGGTGGTAGGAGGGGAGGTGGTAGGAGGGGAAGAGGTAAGAGGTATGAGGGGAGGTGGTTGGAAGGGAAGAGGTAAGAGGTAGGAGGGGAGGTGGTAGGAGGGGAAGAGGTAAGAGGTAGGATGGGAGGTGGTAGGAGGGGAAGAGGTAAGAGGTAGGAGGGGAGGTGGTAGGAGGGGAAGAGGTAAGAGGTAGGAGGGGAGGTTGTAGAAGGGGAAGAGGTAAGAGGTAGGAGTGGAGGTGGTAGGAGGGGAGGTGGTAGGAGGAGAGGTGGTAGGATGGGAGAGGGTAGGAGGAGAGGTGGTAGGAGGGGAGGTGGTAGGAGGGGAGGTGGTAGGAGGAGAGGTGGTAGGAGGAGAGGTGGTAGGAGGGGATGTGGTAGGAGGGGAAGAGGGAAGAGGTTGGAGGGGAAGAGGTAAGAGGTTGGAGGGGAAGAGGTAGGATGGGAGGTGGTAGGAGGGGAGGTGGTAGGAGGGGAGGTGGTACGAGGAGAGGTGGTGGGAGGGGAGGTGGTGGGAGGGGAAGAGGTAAGAGGTAGGAGGGGAAGTGTTAGGAGGGGAGGTGGTAGGAGGGGAGGTGGTATGAGGAGATGTGGTGGGAGGGGAGGTGGTGGGAGGGGAAGAGGTAAGAGGTAGGACGGGTGGAGGTAGGATGGGAGGTGGTAGGAGGGGAGGTGGTAGGAGGAGAGGTGGTAGGAGGAGAGGTGGTTGGAGGAGAGGTGGTAGGAGGGGAGGTGGTTGGAGGAGAGGTGGTAGGAGGGGAGGTGGTAGGAGGGGAAGAGGTAAGAGGTAGGAGGGAAGGTGGTTGGAAGGGAAATGGTAAGAGGTAGGAGGGGAGGTTGTAAGAGGGGAAGAGGTAAGAGGTAGGAGGGGAGGTGGTGGGAGGGGAAGAGGTAGGAGGTAGGAGGGGAGGTGGTGGGAGGGGAAGAGGTAAGAGGTAGGAGGGGTGGAGGCAGGATGGGAGGTGGTAGGAGGGGAGGTGGTAGGAGGAGAGGTGGTAGGAGGGGAGGTGGTTGGAGGAGAGGTGGTAGGAGGGGAGGTGGTAGGAGGGGAAGAGGTAAGAGGTAGGAGGGAAGGTGGTTGGAAGGGAAGAGGTAGGAGGTAGGAGGGGAGGTGGTGGGAGGGGAAGAGGTAAGAGGTAGGAGGGTTGGAGGCAGGATGGGAGGTGGTAGGAGGGGAGGTGGTAGGAGGAGAGGTGGTAGGAGGGGAGGTGGTTGGAGGAGAGGTGGTA
The DNA here is from genome assembly GCF_013265735.2 of Oncorhynchus mykiss. Lineage (NCBI taxonomy): Eukaryota > Metazoa > Chordata > Actinopteri > Salmoniformes > Salmonidae > Oncorhynchus > Oncorhynchus mykiss. The sequence goes on from NC_048566.1 coordinate 97,442,876, forward strand.
GGAGGGGAGGTGGTTGGAGGAGAGCTGGTAGGAGGGGAGTTGGTAGGAGGGGAAGAGGTAAGAGGTAGGAGGGAAGGTGGTTGGAAGGGAAGAGGTAAGAGGTAGGAGGGGTGGAGGCAGGATGGGAGGTGGTAGGAGGGGAGGTGGTAGGAGGGGAGGTGGTAGGAGGGGAGGTGGTAGGAGGAGAGGTGGTAGGAGGAGAGGTGGTAGGAGGGGATGTGGTAGGAGGGGAAGAGGTAAGAGGTTGGAGTGGAAGAGGTAAGAGGTAGGAGGGGAGGTGGTGGGAAAGGAAGAGGTAAGAGGTAGGAGGGGAGGTGGTAGGAGGGGAAGATGTAGGAGGGGAAGAGGTAAGAGGTAGGAGGGGAGGTGGTAGGAGGGGAAGAGGTAAGAGGTAGGAGGGGAGGTGTTAGGAGGGGAGGTGGTAGGAGGGGAGGTGGTAGGAGGGGAGGTGGTACGAGGAGAGGTGGTGGGAGGGGAGGTGGTGGGAGGGGAAGAGGTAAGAGGTAGGACGGGTGGAGGTAGGATGGGAGGTGGTAGGAGGGGAGGTGGTACGAGGAGAGGTGGTGGGAGAGAAGCTGGTGGGAGGGGAAGATGTAAGAGGTAGGAGGGGAAGAGGTAGGAGGGGAGGTGGTAGGAGGGGAAGAGGTAAGAGGTAGGATGGGAGGTGGTAGGAGGGGAAGAGGTAAGAGGTAGGAGGGGAGGTGGTAGGAGGGGAAATGGTAAGAGGTAGGAGGGGAGGTTGTAAGAGGGGAAGAGGTAAGAGGTAGGAGGGGAGGTGGTAGGAGGGGAGGTGGTAGGAGGAGAGGTGGTAGGAGGAGAGGTGGTAGGAGGGGAGGTGGTAGGAGGAGAGGTGGTATGAGGAGAGGTGGTAGGAGGGGATGTGGTAGGAGGGGAAGAGGTAAGAGGTTGGAGTGGAAGAGGTAAGAGGTAGGAGGGGAGGTGGTGGGAAAGGAAGAGGTAAGAGGTAGGAGGGGAGGTGGTAGGAGGGGAAGAGGTAGGAGGGGAAGAGGTAAGAGGTAGGAGGGGAGGTGGTAGGAGGGGAAGAGGTAAGAGGTAGGAGGGGAGGTGTTAGGAGGGGAGGTGGTAGGAGGGGAGGTGGTAGGAGGGGAGGTGGTACGAGGAGAGGTGGTGGGAGGGGAGGTGGTGGGAGGGGAAGAGGTAAGAGGTAGGACGGGTGGAGGTAGGATGGGAGGTGGTAGGAGGGGAGGTGGTACGAGGAGAGGTGGTGGGAGAGAAGCTGGTGGGAGGGGAAGATGTAAGAGGTAGGAGGGGAAGAGGTAGGAGGGGAGGTGGTAGGAGGGGAAGAGGTAAGAGGTAGGATGGGAGGTGGTAGGAGAGGAAGAGGTAAGAGGTAGGAGGGGAGGTGGTAGGAGGGGAAATGGTAAGAGGTAGGAGGGGAGGTTGTAAGAGGGGAAGAGGTAAGAGGTAGGAGGGGAGGTGGTAGGAGGGGAGGTGGTAGGAGGGGAGGTGGTAGGAGGGGAGGTGGTAGGAGGGGAGGTGGTACGAAGAGAGGTGTTGGGAGGGGAGCTGGTGGGAGGGGAAGAGGTAAGAGGTAGGAGGGGAGGTGGTGGGAGGGGAAGAGGTAGGAGGTAGGAGGGGAGGTTGTGGGAGGGGAAGAGGTAAGAGGTAGGAGGGGTGGAGGCAGGATGGGAGGTGGTAGTAGGGGAGGTGGTAGGAGGGGAGGTGGTTGGAAGGGAAGAGGTAAGAGGTAGGAGGGGAGGTGGTAGGAGGGGAGGTGATAGGAGGTAGGAGGGGAGGTGGTGGGATGGGAAGAGGTAAGAGGTAGGAGGGGAGGTGGTAGCAGGGGAAGAGGTAAGAGGTAGGATGGGAGGTGGTAGGAGGGGAAGAGGTAAGAGGTAGGAGGGGAGGTGGTAGGAAGGGAAGAGGTAAGAGGTAGGAGGGGAGGTGGTAGGAGGGGAAGAGGTAAGAGGTAGGATGGGAGGTGGTAGGAGGGGAAGAGGTAAGAGGTAAGAGGTAGGAGGGGAGGTGGTAGGAGGGGAAGAGGTAAGAGGTAGGATGGGAGGTGGTAGGAGGGGAAGAGGTAAGAGGTAGGAGGGGAGGTGGTAGGAGGGGAAATGGTAAGAGGTAGGAGGGGAGGTTGTAAGAGGGGAAGAGGTAAGAGGTAGGAGGGGAGGTGGTAGGAGGAGAGGTGGTAGGAGGGGAGGTGGTAGGAGGGGAGGTGGTAGGAGGGGAGGTGGTAGGAGGGGAGGTGGTACGAAGAGAGGTGTTGGGAGGGGAGGTGGTGGGAGGGGAAGAGGTAAGAGGTAGATGGGGTGGAGGCGGGATGGGAGGTGGTAGGAGGAGAGGTGGTAGGAGGGGAGGTGGTTGGAGGAGAGGTGGTAGGAGGGGAGGTGGTTGGAAGGGAAGAGGTAAGAGGTAGGAGGGGAGGTGGTAGGAGGGGACGTGATAGGAGGTAGGAGGGGAGGTGGTGGGAGGGGAAGAGGTAAGAGGTAGGAGGGGAGGTGGTAGGAGGGGAAGAGGTAAGAGGTAGGATGGGAGGTGGTAGGAGGGGAAGAGGTAAGAGGTAGGAGGGGAGGTGGTAGGAGGGGAAGAGGTAAGAGGTAGGAGGGGAGGTTGTAGAAGGGGAAGAGGTAAGAGGTAGGAGTGGAGGTGGTAGGAGGGGAGGTGGTAGGAGGAGAGGTGGTAAGATGGGAGGTGGTAGGAGGAGAGGTGGTAGGAGGGGAGGTGGTAGGAGGGGAGGTGGTAGGAGGAGAGGTGGTAGGAGGAGAGGTGGTAGGAGGGGATGTGGTAGGAGGGGAAGAGGTAAGAGGTTGGAGGGGAAGAGGTAAGAGGTTGGAGGGGAAGAGGTAGGATGGGAGGTGGTAGGAGGGGAGGTGGTAGGAGGGGAGGTGGTACGAGGAGAGGTGGTGGGAGGGGAGGTGGTGGGAGGGGAAGAGGTAAGAGGTAGGACGGGTGGAGGTAGGATGGGAGGTGGTAGGAGGGGAGGTGGTACAAGGAGAGGTGGTGGGAGGGGAGATGGTAGGAGGGGAGGTGGTAGGAGGGGAGGTGGTACGAGGAGAGGTGGTGGGAGGGGAGGTGGTGGGAGGGGAAGAGGTAAGAGGTAGGACGGGTGGAGGTAGGATGGGAGGTGGTAGGAGGGGAGGTGGTACGAGGAGAGGTGGTGGGAGAGAAGCTGGTGGGAGGGAAAGATGTAAGAGGTAGGAGGGGAAGAGGTAGGAGGGGAGGTGGTAGGAGGGGAAGAGGTAAGAGGTAGGATGGGAGGTGGTAGGAGGGGAAGAGGTAAGAGGTAGGAGGGGAGGTGGTAGGAGGGGAAATGGTAAGAGGTAGGAGGGGAGGTTGTAAGAGGGGAAGAGGTAAGAGGTAGGAGGGGAGGTGGTAGGAGGGGAGGTGGTAGGAGGAGAGGTGGTAGGAGGAGAGGTGGTAGGAGGGGAGGTGGTAGGAGGAGAGGTGGTATGAGGAGAGGTGGTAGGAGGGGATGTGGTAGGAGGGGAAGAGGTAAGAGGTTGGAGTTGAAGAGGTAAGAGGTAGGAGGGGAGGTGGTGGGAAAGGAAGAGGTAAGAGGTAGGAGGGGAGGTGGTAGGAGGGGAAGAGGTAGGAGGGGAAGAGGTAAGAGGTAGGAGGGGAGGTGGTAGGAGGGGAAGAGGTAAGAGGTAGGAGGGGAGGTGTTAGGAGGGGAGGTGGTAGGAGGGGAGGTGGTAGGAGGGGAGGTGGTACGAGGAGAGGTGGTGGGAGGGGAGGTGGTGGGAGGGGAAGAGGTAAGAGGTAGGACGGGTGGAGGTAGGATGGGAGGTGGTAGGAGGGGAGGTGGTACGAGGAGAGGTGGTGGGAGAGAAGCTGGTGGGAGGGGAAGATGTAAGAGGTAGGAGGGGAAGAGGTAGGAGGGGAGGTGGTAGGAGGGGAAGAGGTAAGAGGTAGGATGGGAGGTGGTAGGAGAGGAAGAGGTAAGAGGTAGGAGGGGAGGTGGTAGGAGGGGAAATGGTAAGAGGTAGGAGGGGAGGTTGTAAGAGGGGAAGAGGTAAGAGGTAGGAGGGGAGGTGGTAGGAGGGGAGGTGGTAGGAGGGGAGGTGGTAGGAGGGGAGGTGGTACGAAGAGAGGTGTTGGGAGGGGAGCTGGTGGGAGGGGAAGAGGTAAGAGGTAGGAGGGGAGGTGGTGGGAGGGGAAGAGGTAGGAGGTAGGAGGGGAGGTGGTGGGAGGGGAAGAGGTAAGAGGTAGGAGGGGTGGAGGCAGGATGGGAGGTGGTAGTAGGGGAGGTGGTAGGAGGGGAGGTGGTTGGAAGGGAAGAGGTAAGAGGTAGGAGGGGAGGTGGTAGGAGGGGAGGTGATAGGAGGTAGGAGGGGAGGTGGTGGGATGGGAAGAGGTAAGAGGTAGGAGGGGAGGTGGTAGCAGGGGAAGAGGTAAGAGGTAGGATGGGAGGTGGTAGGAGGGGAAGAGGTAAGAGGTAGGAGGGGAGGTGGTAGGAAGGGAAGAGGTAAGAGGTAGGAGGGGAGGTGGTAGGAGGGGAAGAGGTAAGAGGTAGGATGGGAGGTGGTAGGAGGGGAAGAGGTAAGAGGTAAGAGGTAGGAGGGGAGGTGGTAGGAGGGGAAGAGGTAAGAGGTAGGATGGGAGGTGGTAGGAGGGGAAGAGGTAAGAGGTAGGAGGGGAGGTGGTAGGAGGGGAAATGGTAAGAGGTAGGAGGGGAGGTTGTAAGAGGGGAAGAGGTAAGAGGTAGGAGGGGAGGTGGTAGGAGGAGAGGTGGTAGGAGGGGAGGTGGTAGGAGGGGAGGTGGTAGGAGGGGAGGTGGTAGGAGGGGAGGTGGTACGAAGAGAGGTGTTGGGAGGGGAGGTGGTGGGAGGGGAAGAGGTAAGAGGTAGATGGGGTGGAGGCGGGATGGGAGGTGGTAGGAGGAGAGGTGGTAGGAGGGGAGGTGGTTGGAGGAGAGGTGGTAGGAGGGGAGGTGGTTGGAAGGGAAGAGGTAAGAGGTAGGAGGGGAGGTGGTAGGAGGGGACGTGATAGGAGGTAGGAGGGGAGGTGGTGGGAGGGGAAGAGGTAAGAGGTAGGAGGGGAGGTGGTAGGAGGGGAAGAGGTAAGAGGTAGGATGGGAGGTGGTAGGAGGGGAAGAGGTAAGAGGTAGGAGGGGAGGTGGTAGGAGGGGAAGAGGTAAGAGGTAGGAGGGGAGGTTGTAGAAGGGGAAGAGGTAAGAGGTAGGAGTGGAGGTGGTAGGAGGGGAGTTGGTAGGAGGAGAGGTGGTAAGATGGGAGGTGGTAGGAGGAGAGGTGGTAGGAGGGGAGGTGGTAGGAGGGGAGGTGGTAGGAGGAGAGGTGGTAGGAGGGGATGTGGTAGGAGGGGAAGAGGTAAGAGGTTGGAGGGGAAGAGGTAAGAGGTTGGAGGGGAAGAGGTAGGATGGGAGGTGGTAGGAGGGGAGGTGGTAGGAGGGGAGGTGGTACGAGGAGAGGTGGTGGGAGGGGAGGTGGTGGGAGGGGAAGAGGTAAGAGGTAGGAGGGGAGGTGTTAGGAGGGGAGGTGGTAGGAGGGGAGGTGGTAGGAGGGGAGGTGGTACGAGGAGAGGTGGTGGGAGGGGAGGTGGTGGGAGGGGAAGAGGTAAGAGGTAGGACGGGTGGAGGTAGGATGGGAGGTGGTAGGAGGGGAGGTGGTACGAGGAGAGGTGGTGGGAGAGAAGCTGGTGGGAGGGGAAGATGTAAGAGGTAGGAGGGGAAGAGGTAGGAGGGGAGGTGGTAGGAGGGGAAGAGGTAAGAGGTAGGATGGGAGGTGGTAGGAGGGGAAGAGGTAAGAGGTAGGAGGGGAGGTGGTAGGAGGGGAAATGGTAAGAGGTAGGAGGGGAGGTTGTAAGAGGGGAAGAGGTAAGAGGTAGGAGGGGAGGTGGTAGGAGGGGAGGTGCTAGGAGGAGAGGTGGTAGGAGGAGAGGTGGTAGGAGGGGAGGTGGTAGGAGGAGAGGTGGTATGAGGAGAGGTGGTAGGAGGGGATGTGGTAGGAGGGGAAGAGGTAAGAGGTTGGAGTGGAAGAGGTAAGAGGTAGGAGGGGAGGTGGTGGGAAAGGAAGAGGTAAGAGGTAGGAGGGGAGGTGGTAGGAGGGGAAGAGGTAGGAGGGGAAGAGGTAAGAGGTAGGAGGGGAGGTGGTAGGAGGGGAAGAGGTAAGAGGTAGGAGGGGAGGTGTTAGGAGGGGAGGTGGTAGGAGGGGAGGTGGTAGGAGGGGAGGTGGTACGAGGAGAGGTGGTGGGAGGGGAGGTGGTGGGAGGGGAAGAGGTAAGAGGTAGGACGGGTGGAGGTAGGATGGGAGGTGGTAGGAGGGGAGGTGGTACGAGGAGAGGTGGTGGGAGAGAAGCTGGTGGGAGGGGAAGATGTAAGAGGTAGGAGGGGAAGAGGTAGGAGGGGAGGTGGTAGGAGGGGAAGAGGTAAGAGGTAGGATGGGAGGTGGTAGGAGAGGAAGAGGTAAGAGGTAGGAGGGGAGGTGGTAGGAGGGGAAATGGTAAGAGGTAGGAGGGGAGGTTGTAAGAGGGGAAGAGGTAAGAGGTAGGAGGGGAGGTGGTAGGAGGGGAGGTGGTAGGAGGGGAGGTGGTAGGAGGGGAGGTGGTAGGAGGGGAGGTGGTACGAAGAGAGGTGTTGGGAGGGGAGCTGGTGGGAGGGGAAGAGGTAAGAGGTAGGAGGGGAGGTGGTGGGAGGGGAAGAGGTAGGAGGTAGGAGGGGAGGTGGTGGGAGGGGAAGAGGTAAGAGGTAGGAGGGGTGGAGGCAGGATGGGAGGTGGTAGTAGGGGAGGTGGTAGGAGGGGAGGTGGTTGGAAGGGAAGAGGTAAGAGGTAGGAGGGGAGGTGGTAGGAGGGGAGGTGATAGGAGGTAGGAGGGGAGGTGGTGGGATGGGAAGAGGTAAGAGGTAGGAGGGGAGGTGGTAGCAGGGGAAGAGGTAAGAGGTAGGATGGGAGGTGGTAGGAGGGGAAGAGGTAAGAGGTAGGAGGGGAGGTGGTAGGAAGGGAAGAGGTAAGAGGTAGGAGGGGAGGTGGTAGGAGGGGAAGAGGTAAGAGGTAGGATGGGAGGTGGTAGGAGGGGAAGAGGTAAGAGGTAAGAGGTAGGAGGGGAGGTGGTAGGAGGGGAAGAGGTAAGAGGTAGGATGGGAGGTGGTAGGAGGGGAAGAGGTAAGAGGTAGGAGGGGAGGTGGTAGGAGGGGAAATGGTAAGAGGTAGGAGGGGAGGTTGTAAGAGGGGAAGAGGTAAGAGGTAGGAGGGGAGGTGGTAGGAGGAGAGGTGGTAGGAGGGGAGGTGGTAGGAGGGGAGGTGGTAGGAGGGGAGGTGGTAGGAGGGGAGGTGGTACGAAGAGAGGTGTTGGGAGGGGAGGTGGTGGGAGGGGAAGAGGTAAGAGGTAGATGGGGTGGAGGCGGGATGGGAGGTGGTAGGAGGAGAGGTGGTAGGAGGGGAGGTGGTTGGAGGAGAGGTGGTAGGAGGGGAGGTGGTTGGAAGGGAAGAGGTAAGAGGTAGGAGGGGAGGTGGTAGGAGGGGACGTGATAGGAGGTAGGAGGGGAGGTGGTGGGAGGGGAAGAGGTAAGAGGTAGGAGGGGAGGTGGTAGGAGGGGAAGAGGTAAGAGGTAGGATGGGAGGTGGTAGGAGGGGAAGAGGTAAGAGGTAGGAGGGGAGGTGGTAGGAGGGGAAGAGGTAAGAGGTAGGAGGGGAGGTTGTAGGAGGGGAGGTGGTAGGAGGAGAGGTGGTAAGATGGGAGGTGGTAGGAGGAGAGGTGGTAGGAGGGGAGGTGGTAGGAGGGGAGGTGGTAGGAGGAGAGGTGGTAGGAGGAGAGGTGGTAGGAGGGGATGTGGTAGGAGGGGAAGAGGTAAGAGGTTGGAGGGGAAGAGGTAAGAGGTTGGAGGGGAAGAGGTAGGATGGGAGGTGGTAGGAGGGGAGGTGGTAGGAGGGGAGGTGGTACGAGGAGAGGTGGTGGGAGGGGAGGTGGTGGGAGGGGAAGAGGTAAGAGGTAGGACGGGTGGAGGTAGGATGGGAGGTGGTAGGAGGGGAGGTGGTACAAGGAGAGGTGGTGGGAGGGGAGGTGGTGGGAGGGGAAGATGTAAGAGGTAGGAGGGGAAGAGGTAAGAGGTAGGAGGGGAGGTGGTGGGAGGGGAAGAGGTAAGAGGTAGGAGGGGAGGTGGTAGGAGGGGAAGAGGTAAGAGGTAGGATGGGAGGTGGTAGTAGGGGAAGAGGTAAGAGGTAGGAGGGGAGGTGGTAGGAGGGGAGGTGGTAGGAGGGGAGATGGTACGAGGAGAGGTGGTGGGAGGGGAGGTGGTGGGAGGGGAAGAGGTAAGAGGTAGGACGGGTGGAGGTAGGATGGGAGGTGGTAGGAGGGGAGGTGGTACGAGGAGAGGTGGTGGGAGGGGAGGTGGTGGGAGGGGAAGATGTAAGAGGTAGGAGGGGAAGAGGTAAGAGGTAGGAGGGGAGGTGGTGGGAGGGGAAGAGGTAAGAGGTAGGAGGGGAGGTGGTAGGAGGGGAAGAGGTAAGAGGTAGGATGGGAGGTGGTAGTAGGGGAAGAGGTAAGAGGTAGGAGGGGAGGTGGTAGGAAGGGAAGAGGTAAGAGGTAGGGGGGGAGGTTGTAGGAGGGGAAGAGGTAAGAGGTAGTAGGGGAGGTGGTAGGAGGGGAGGTGGTAGTAGGAGAGGTGGTAGGAGGGGAGGTGGTAGGAGGGGAGGTGGTAGGAGGGGAGGTGGTACGAAGAGAGGTTGTGGGAGGGGAAGAGGTAAGAGGTAGGATGGGTGGAGGTAGGATGGGAGGTGGTAGGAGGGGAGGTGGTAGGAGGAGAGGTGGTAGGAGGGGAGGTGGTAGGAGGGGAGGTGGTAGGAGGAGAGGTGGTAGGAGGAGAGGTGGTAGGAGGGGAGGTGGTAGGAGGGGAAGAGGTAAGAGGTTGGAGGGGAAGAGGTAAGAGGTAGGAGGGGAGGTGGTGGGAAGGGAAGAGGTAAGAGGTAGGAGGAAATGTTGTAGGAGGGGAAGAGGTAAGAGGTAGGAGGGGAGGTGGTAGGAGGGGAGATGGTAGGAGGAGAGATGGTAGGAGGGGAGGTGGTAGGAGGGGAGGTGGTACGAAGAGAGGTGGTGGGAGGGGAGGTGGTGGGAGGGGAACAGGTAAGAGATAGGAGGGGATGTGGTGGGAGGGGAAGAGGTAGGAGGTAGGAGGGGAGGTGGTGGGAGGAGAAGAGGTAAGAGGTAGGAGGGGTGGAGGTAGGATGGGAGGTGGTAGGAGGAGAGGTGGTACGAGGAGAGGTGGTGGGAGGGGAGAGGTAAGTGGTAGGAGGGGAAGAGGTAAGAGGTAGGAGGGGAGGTGGTTGGAGGGGAAGAGGTAAGAGGTAGGAGGGGAGGTGGTAGGAGGGGAAGAGGTAAGAGGTAGGATGGGAGGTGGTAGGAGGGGAAGAGGTAAGAGGTAGGAGGGGAGGTGTTGGGAAGGGAGGTCGTAGGAGGGGAGGTGATAGGAGGTAGGAGGGGAGGTTGTGGGAGGGGAAGAGGTAAGAGGTAGGAGGGGAGGTGGTAGGAGGGGAGGTTGTAGGAGGGGAGGTGGTAGGAGGTAGGAGGTGGTACGAGGAGAGGTGGTGGGAGGGGAAGAGGTAAGAGGTAGGAGGGGAGGTGGTAGGAGGGGAAGAGGTAAGAGGTAGGAGGGGAGGTTGTAGGAGGGGAAGAGGTAAGAGGTGGGAGGGGATGTGGTGGGAAGGGAAGAGGTAAGAGGTAGGAGGGGAGGTGGTAGGAGGGGAGGTGGTACGAATAGAGGTGGTGGGAGGGGAGGTGGTGGGAGGGGAAGAGGTAAGAGGTAGGAGGGGAAGAGGTAAGAGGTAGGTGGGGAGGTGGTGGGAAGGGAGGTCGTAGGAGGGGAGGTGATAAGAGGTAGGAGGGGAGGTGGTGGGAGGGGAAGAGGTAAGAGGTAGGAGGGGAGGTGGTAGGAGGGGAGGTGGTAGGAGGGGAGGTGGTAGGAGGGGAGGTGGTACGAGGAGAGGTGGTGGGAGGGGAAGAGGTAAGAGGTAGGACGGGTGGAGGTAGGATGGGAGGTGGTAGGAGGGGAGGTGGTAGGAGGAGAGGTGGTACGAGGAGAGGTGGTGGGAGGGGAGGTGGTGGGAGGGGAAGAGGTAAGAGGTAGGAGGGGAGGTGGTAGGAGGGGAAGAGGTAAGAGGTAGGATGGGAGGTGGTAGGAGGGGAAGAGGTAAGAGGTAGGAGGGGAGGTGGTAGGAGCGGAAGAGGTAAGAGGTAGGAGGGGAGGTGGTAGGAGGGGAAGAGGTAAGAGGTAGGATGGGAGGTGGTAGGAGGGGAAGAGGTAAGAGGTAGGAGGGGAGGTGGTAGGAGCGGAAGAGGTAAGAGGTAGGAGGGGAGGTTGTAAGAGGGGAAGAGGTAAGAGGTAGGAGGGGAGGTGGTAGGAGGGGAGGTGGTAGGAGAAGAGGTGGTAGGAGGGGAGGTGGTAGGAGGGGAGGTTGTAGGAGGGGAGGTGGTACGAAGAGAGGTGGTGGGAGGGGAGGTGGTGGGAGGGGAAGAGGTAAGAGGTAGGAGGGGAGGTGGTGGGAGGGGAAGAGGTAGGAGGTAGGAGGGGAGGTGGTGGGAGGGGAAGAGGTAAGAGGTAGGAGGGGTGGAGGCAGGATGGGAGGTGGTAGGAGGGGAGGTGGTAGGAGGAGAGGTGGTAGGAGGGGAGGTGGTAGGAGGGGAGGTGGTAGGAGGAGAGGTGGTAGGAGGAGAGGTGGAAGGAGGGGAGGTGGTAGGAGGGGAAGAGGTAAGAGGTTGGAGTGGAAGAGGTAAGAGGTAGGAGGGGAGGTGGTGGGAAAGGAAGAGGTAAGAGGTAGGAGGGGAGGTGGTAGGAGGGGAAGAGGTAGGAGGGGAAGAGGTCAGAGGTAGGAGGGGAGGTGGTAGGAGGGGAAGAGGTAAGAGGTAGGAGGGGAGGTGTTAGGAGGGGAGATGGTAGGAGGGGAGGTGGTAGGAGGGGAGGTGGTACGAGGAGAGGTGGTGGGAGGGGAGGTGGTGGGAGGGGAAGAGGTAAGAGGTAGGACGGTTGGAGGTAGGATGGGAGGTGGTAGGACGGGAGGTGGTAGGAGGAGAGGTGGTACGAGGAGAGGTGGTGGGAGGGGAGGTGGTGGGAGGGGAAGAGGTAAGAGGTAGGAGGGGAGGTGGTAGGAGGGGAAGAGGTAAGAGGTAGGATGGGAGGTGGTAGGAGGGGAAGAGGTAAGAGGTAGGAGGGGAGGTGGTAGGAGGGGAAATGGTAAGAGGTAGGAGGGGAGGTTGTAAGAGGGGAAGAGGTAAGAGGTAGGAGGGGAGGTGGTAGGAGGGGACGTGGTAGGAGGGGAGGTGGTACGAAGAGAGGTGTTGGGAGGGGAGGTGGTGGGAGGGGAAGAGGTAAGAGGTAGGAGAGGAGGTGGTGGGAGGGGAAGAGGTAGGAGGTTGGAGTGGAAGAGGTAAGAGGTAGGAGGGGAGGTGTTGGGAAAGGAAGAGGTAAGAGGTAGGAGGGGAGGTGGTAGGAGGGGAAGAGGTAAGAGGTAGGATGGGAGGTGGTAGGAGGGGAAGAGGTAAGAGGTAGGAGGGGAGGTGGTAGGAGGGGAAGAGGTAAGAGGTAGGAGGGGAGGTTGTAGGAGGGGAAGAAGTAAGAGGTAGGAGGGGAGGTGGTGGGACCAGAAGAGGTAAGAGGTAGGAGGGGTGGAGGTAGGATGGGAGGTGGTAGGAGGGGAGGTGGTAGGAGGAGAGGTGGTAGGAGGGGAGGTGGTATGAGGGGAAGAGGTAAGAGGTTGGAGGGGAAGAGGTAAGAGGTAGGAGGGGAGGTGGTGGGAAGGGAGGTGGTAGGAGGGGAGGTCGTAGGAGGGGAGGTGATAGGAGGTAGGAGGGGAGGTGGTGGGAGGGGAAGAGGTAAGAGGTATGAGGGGAGGTGGTAGGAGGGGAGGTGGTAGGAGGGGAGGTGGTACGAGGAGAGGTGGTGGGAGGGGAGGTGGTGGGAGGGGAAGAGGTAAGAGGTAGGACGGGTGGAGGTAGGATGGGAGGTGGTAGGAGGGGAGGTGGTAGGAGGAGAGGTGGTACGAGGAGAGGTGGTGGGAGGGGAGGTTGTAGGAGGGGAAGAAGTAAGAGGTAGGAGGGGAGGTGGTGGGACCAGAAGAGGTAAGAGGTAGGAGGGGTGGAGGTAGGATGGGAGGTGGTAGGAGGGGAGGTGGTAGGAGGAGAGGTGGTAGGAGGGGAGGTGGTATGAGGGGAAGAGGTAAGAGGTTGGAGGGGAAGAGGTAAGAGGTAGGAGGGGAGGTGGTGGGAAGGGAGGTGGTAGGAGGGGAGGTCGTAGGAGGGGAGGTGATAGGAGGTAGGAGGGGAGGTGGTGGGAGGGGAAGAGGTAAGAGGTATGAGGGGAGGTGGTAGGAGGGGAGGTGGTAGGAGGGGAGGTGGTACGAGGAGAGGTGGTGGGAGGGGAGGTGGTGGGAGGGGAAGAGGTAAGAGGTAGGACGGGTGGAGGTAGGATGGGAGGTGGTAGGAGGGGAGGTGGTAGGAGGAGAGGTGGTACGAGGAGAGGTGGTGGGAGGGGAGGTGGTGGGAGGGGAAGAGGTAAGAGGTAGGAGGGGAAGAGGTAAGAGGTAGGAGGGGAAGTGGTGGGAGGGGAAGAGGTAAGAGGTAGGAGGGGAGGTGGTGGGAGGGGAAGAGGTAGGAGGTAGGAGGGGAAGTGGTAGGAGGGGAGGTGGTAGGAGGGGAGGTGGTAGGAGGGGAAGAGGTAAGAGGTTGGAGTGGAAGAGGTAAGAGGTAGGAGGGGAGGTGGTGGGAAAGGAAGAGGTAAGAGGTAGGAGGGGAGGTGGTAGGAGGGGAAGAGGTAAGAGGTAGGAGGGGAGGTTGTAGGAGGGGAAGAGGTAAGAGGTAGGAGGGGAGGTGGTAGGAGGGGAGATGGTAGGAGGAGAGGTGGTAGGAGGGGAGGTGGTAGGAGGGGAGGTGGTACGAAGTGAGGTGGTGAGAGGGGAGGTGGTGGGAGGGGAAGAGGTAAGAGGTAGGAGGGGATGTGGTGGGAGGGGAAGAGGTAGGAGGTAGGAGGGGAGGTGGTGGGAGGAGAAGAGGTAAGAGGTAGGAGGGGTGGAGGTAGGATGGGAGGTGGTAGGAGGAGAGGTGGTACGAGGAGAGGTGGTGGGAGGGGAGGTGGTGGGAGGGGAAGAGGTAAGAGGTAGGAGGGGAAGAGGTAAGAGGTAGGAGGGGAGGTGGTAGGAGGGGAGGTGGTAGGAGGAGAGGTGGTAGGAGGGGAGGTGGTAGGAGGGGAGGTGGTACGAAGAGAGGTGGTGGGAGGGGAGGTGGTGGGAGGGGAAGAGGTAAGAGGTAGGAGGGGATGTGGTGGGAGGGGAAGAGGTAGGAGGTAGGAGGGGAGGTGGTGGGAGGAGAAGAGGTAAGAGGTAGGAGGGGTGGAGGTAGGATGGGAGGAGGTAGGAGGAGAGGTGGTACGAGGAGAGGTGGTGGGAGGGGAGGTGGTGGAAGGGGAAGAGGTAAGAGGTAGGAGGGGAAGAGGTAAGAGGTAGGAGGGGAGGTGGTGGGATGGGAAGAGGTAAGAGGTAGGAGGGGAGGTGGTAGGAGGGGAAGAGGTAGGAGGTAGGAGGGGAGGTTGTAGGAGGGGAAGAGGTAAGAAGTAGGAGGGGAGGTGGTAGGAGGAGAGGTGGTAGGAGGGGAGGTGGTACGAAGAGAGGTGGTGGGAGGGGAGGTGGTGGGAGGGGAAGAGGTAAGAGGTAGGAGGGGATGTGGTGGGTGGGGAAGAGGTAGGAGGTAGGAGGGGAGGTGGTGGGAGCAGAAGAGGTAAGAGGTAGGAGGGGTGGAGGTAGGATGGGAGGTGGTAGGAGGGGAGGTGGTAGGAGGAGAGGTGGTAGGAGGGGAGGTGGTATGAGGGGAAGAGGTAAGAGGTTGGAGGGGAAGAGGTAAGAGGTAGGAGGGGAGGTGGTGGGAAGGGAGGTGGTAGGAGGGGAGGTCGTAGGAGGGGAGGTGATAGGAGGTAGGAGGGGAGGTGGTGGGAGGGGAAGAGGTAAGAGGTATGAGGGGAGGTGGTAGGAGGGGAGGTGGTAGGAGGGGAGGTGGTACGAGGAGAGGTGGTGGGAGGGGAGGTGGTGGGAGGGGAAGAGGTAAGAGGTAGGACGGGTGGAGGTAGGATGGGAGGTGGTAGGAGGGGAGGTGGTAGGAGGAGAGGTGGTACGAGGAGAGGTGGTGGGAGGGGAGGTGGTGGGAGGGGAAGAGGTAAGAGGTAGGAGGGTAAGAGGTAAGAGGTAGGAGGGGAGGTGGTGGGAGGGGAAGAGGTAAGAGGTAGGAGGGGAGGTGGTGGGAGGGGAAGAGGTAGGAGGTAGGAGGGGAAGTGGTAGGAGGGGAGGTGGTAGGAGGGGAGGTGGTAGGAGGGGAGGTGGTGGGAGGGGAAGAGGTAGGAGGTAGGAGGAGAGGTGGTGGGAGCAGAAGAAGAGGTAGGAGGGGTGGAGGTAGGATGGGAGGTGGTTGGAGGGGAGGTGGTAGGAGGAGAGGTGGTAGGAGGGGAGGTGGTATGAGGGGAAGAGGTAAGAGGTTGGAGGGGAAGAGGTAAGAGGTAGGAGGGGAGGTGGTGGGAAGGGAGGTGGTAGGAGGGGAGGTCGTAGGAGGGGAGGTGATAGGAGGTAGGAGGGGAGGTGGTGGGAGGGGAAGAGGTAAGAGGTAGGAGGGGAGGTGGTAGGAGGGGAAGTGGTAGGAGGGGAGGTGGTACGAGGAGAGGTGGTGGGAGGGGAGGTGGTGGGAGGGGAAGAGGTAAGAGGTAGGACGGGTGGAGGTAGGATGGGAGGTGGTAGGAGGGGAGGTGGTAGGAGGAGAGGTGGTACGAGGAGAGGTGGTGGGAGGGGAGGTGGTGGGAGGGAAGAGGTAAGAGGTAGGAGGGGAAGAGGTAAGAGGTAGGAGGGGAGGTGGTGGGAGGGGAAGAGGTAAGAGGTAGGAGGGGAGGTGGTGGGAGGGGAAGAGGTAGGAGGTAGGAGGGGAGGTGGTAGGAGGGGAGGTGGTAGGAGGGGAGGTGGTAGGAGGAGAGGTGGTACGAGGAGAGGTGGTGGGAGGGGAGGTGGTGGGAGGGGAAGAGGTAAGAGGTAGGAGGGGAAGAGGTAAGAGGTAGGAGGGGAGGTGGTGGGAGGGGAAGAGGTAAGAGGTAGGAGGGGAGGTGGTAGGAGGGGAAGAGGTAAGAGGTAGGAGGGGAGGTGGTGGGAGGGGATATGGTAGGATGGGAGGTGGTAGGAGTGGAGGTGGTAGGAGGGGAGGTGGTGGGAGGGGATGTGATAGGAGGGGAGGTGGTGGGAGGGGAAGAGGTAGGAGGTAGGAGGGGAGGTGGTGGGAGGGGAAGAGGTAAGAGGTAGGAGGGGAGGTGGTAGGAGGGGAAGAGATAAGAGGTAGGAGGGGAGGTGGTGGGAGGGGAAGAGGTAGGAGGTAGGAGGGGAGGTGGTGGGAGGGGAAGAGGTAAGAGGTAGGAGGGGATGTGGTAGGAGGGGAATGGGTAAGAGGTAGGAGGGGAGGTGGTAGGAGGGGAAGAGGTAAGAGGTAGGAGGGGAAGTGGTGGGAGGGGATATGGTAGGATGGGAGGTGGTAGGAGGAGAGATGGTAGGAGGAGAGGTGGTAGGAGGGGAGGTGGTATGAGGAGAGATGGTGGAAGGGAGGGTGGTGGGAGAGGAAGAGGTAGGAGGTAGGAGGGAAGATGGTGGGAGGGGAAGAGGTAAGAGGTAGGAGGGGAGGTGGTACGAGGAGAGGTGGTGGGAGGGGAGGTGGTGGGAGGGGAAGAGGTAAGAGGTAGGAGGGGAAGAGGTAAGAGGTAGGAGGGGAGGTGGTGGGAGGAGAAGAGGTAAGAGGTAGGAGGGGAGGTGGTAGGAGGGGAAGAGGTAAGAGGTAGGAGGGGAGGTGGTAGGAGGGGAAGAGGTAAGAGGTAGGAGGGGAGGTGGTGGGAGGGGAGGTGGTAGGAGGGGAGGTCGTAGGAGGGGAGATGATAGGAGGGGAAGAGGTAAGAGGTAGGAGGGGAGGTGGTTGGAGGGGAGGTGGTAGGAGGGGAAGAGGTAGGAGGGGAAGAGGTAAGAGTTAGGAGGGGAGGTGGTGGGAGGGGAGGTGGTAGGAGGGGTTATGGTAGGATGGGAGGTGGTAGGAGGGGAAGAAGTAGGTGGGAAGTTGGTGGTAGGGGAGGTGATAGGAGGGGAGGAGGTAAGAGGTAGGAGGGGAGGTGGTAGGAGGGGAGGTGGTGGGAGGGGAGGTGGTAGGAGGGGAGGTCGTAGGAGGGGAGGTGATAGGAGGGGAAGAGATAAGAGGTAGGAGGGGAGGTGGTTGGAGGGGAGGTGGTAGGAGGGGAGGTGGTAGGAGGGGATATGGTAGGACGGGAGGTGGTAGGAGGGGAAGAGGTAGGTGGGAGGGGAAGAGGTAAGAGGTAGGAGGGGAGGTGGTGGGAGGGGAGGTGGTAGGAGGGTAGGTCGTAGGAGGGGAAGAGGTAAGAGGTAGGAGGGGAGGTGGTGGGAGGGGAAGTGGTAGGAGGGGATATGGTAGGATGGGAGGTGGTAGGAGGGGAAGAAGTAGGTGGGAAGGTGGTGGGAGGGGAGGTGATAGGAGGGGAGGAGGTAAGAGGTAGGAGGGGAGGTGGTAGGAGGGGAGGTGGTGGGAGGGGATGTGATAGGAGGGGAGGTGGTGGGAGGGGAAGAGGTAGGAGGTAGGAGGGGAGGTGGTAGGAGGGGAAGAGGTAGGAGGTAGGAGGGGAGGTGGTAGGAGGTAGGAAGGGAGGTGGTGGGAGGGGAAGAGGTAGGAGGTAGGAGGGGAGGTGGTGGGAGGGGAAGAGGTAAGAGGTAGGAGGGGAGGTGGTAGGAGGGGAAGAGGTAAGAGGTAGGAGGGGAGGTGGTAGGAGGGGAAGAGGTAAGAGGTAGGAGGGGAGGTGGTAGGAGGGGAAGAGGTAAGAGGTAGGAGGGGAGGTGGTGGGAGGGGAAGAGGTAAGAGGTAGGAGGGGTGGAGGTAGGATGGGAGGTGGTAGGAGGAGAGGTGGAAGGAGGGGAGGTGGTAGGAGGGGAGGTGGTAGGAGGAGAGGTGGTAGGAGGAGATGTGGTAGGAGGGGAGGTTGTGGGAGGAGAAGAGGTAAGAGGTAGGAGGTTAAGAGGTAAGAGGTAGGAGGGGAGGTGGTGGGAGGGGAGGTGGTAGGAGGGGAGGTTGTAGGAGGGGAGTTGATAGGAGGGGAAGAGATAAGAGGTAGGAGGGGAGGTGGTTGGAGGGGAGTTCGTAGGAGGGGAGGTGATAGGAGGCGAAGAGGTAAGAGGTAGGAGGGGAGGTGGTAGGAGGGGAGAGAGGTAGGTGGGAGGGGAAGAGGTAAGAGGTAGGAGGGGAGGTGGTGGGAGGGGAGGTGGTAGGAGGGGAGGAAGTAGGAGGGGAGGTGATAGGAGGGGAAAAGGTAAGAGGTAGGAGGGGAGGTGGTTGGAGGGGAGGTGGTAGGAGGGGAAGAGGTAGTAGGGGAAGAGGTAAGAGGTAGGAGGGGAGGTGGTGGGAGGGGAGGTGGTAGGAGGGGATATGGTAGGATGGGAGGTGGTAGGAGGGGAAGAAGTAGGTGGGAAGGTGGTGGTAGGGGAGGTGATAGGAGGGGAGGAGGTAAGAGGTAGGAGGGGAGGTGGTAGTAGGGGAGGTGGGGGGATGGGAGGTGGTAGGAGGGGAGGTCGTAGGAGGGGAGGTGATAGGAGGGGAAGAGGTAAGAGGTAGTAGGGGAGGTGGTTGGAGGGGAGGTGGTAGGAGGGGAAGAGGTAGGAGGGGAAGAGGTAAGAGGTAGGAGGGGAGGTGGTGGGAGGGGAGGTGGTAGGAGGGGATATGGTAGGATGGGAGGTGGTAGGAGGGGAAGAAGTAGGTGGGAAGGTGGTGGGAGGGGAGGTGATAGGAGGGGGGATGGTGGGAGGGGAAGAGGTAAGAGGTAGGAGGGGAGGTGGTGGGAGGGGAAGAGGTAAGAGGTAGGAGGGGTGGAGGTAGGATGGGAGGTGGTAGGAGGAGAGGTGGAAGGAGGGGAGGTGGTAGGAGGGGAGGTGGTAGGAGGAGAGGTGGTAGGAGGAGATGTGGTAGGAGGGGAGGTTGTGGGAGGAGAAGAGGTAAGAGGTAGGAGGTTAAGAGGTAAGAGGTAGGAGGGGAGGTGGTGGGAGGGGAGGTGGTAGGAGGGGAGGTTGTAGGAGGGGAAGAGGTAAGAGGTAGGAGGGGAGGTGGTAGGAGGGGAGAGAGGTAGGTGGGAGGTGAAGAGGTAAGAGGTAGGAGGGGAGGTGGTGGGAGGGGAGGTGGTAGGAGGGGAGGAAGTAGGAGGGGAGGTGATAGGAGGGGAAGAGGTAAGAGGTAGGAGGGGAGGTGGTAGGAGGGGAGAGAGGTAGGTGGGAGGGGAAGAGGTAAGAGGTAGGAGGGGAGTTGGTGGGAGGGGAGGTGGTAGGAGGGGAGGAAGTAGGAGGGGAGGTGATAGGAGGGGAAGAGGTAAGAGGTAGGAGGGGAGGTGGTTGGAGGGGAGGTGGTAGAAGGGGAAGAGGTAGGAGGGGAAGAGGTAAGAGGTAGGAGGGGAGGTGGTGGGAGGGGAGGTGGTAGGAGGGGATATGGTAGGATGGGAGGTGGTAGGAGGGGAAGAAGTAGGTGGGAAGGTGGTGGTAGGGGAGGTGATAGGAGGGGAGGAGGTAAGAGGTAGGAGGGGAGGTGGTAGTAGGGGAGGTGGGGGGATGGGAGGTGGTAGGAGGGGAGGTCGTAGGAGGGGAGGTGATAGGAGGGGAAGAGGTAAGAGGTAGTAGGGGAGGTGGTTGGAGGGGAGGTGGTAGGAGGGGAAGAGGTAGGAGGGGAAGAGGTAAGAGGTAGGAGGGGAGGTGGTGGGAGGGGAGGTGGTAGGAGGGGATATGGTAGGATGGGAGGTGGTAGCAGGGGAAGAAGTAGGTGGGAAGGTGGTGGGAGGGGAGGTGATAGGAGGGGGGGTGGTGGGAGGGGAAGAGGTAGGAGGTAGGAGGGGAGTTGGTGGGAGGGGAAGAGGTAAGAGGTAGGAGGGGAGGTGGTAGGAGGGGAAGAGGTAAGAGGTAGGAGGGGAGGTGGTAGGAGGGGAATGGGTAAGAGGTAGGAGGGGAGGTGGTAGGAGGGGAAGAGGTAAGAGGTAGGAGGGGAGGTGGTGGGAGGGGAAGAGGTAAGAGGTAGGAGGTGAGGTGGTAGGAGGTAGGAGGAGAAGAGGTAAGAGGTAGGAGGTAGGAGGGGAGGTGGTGGGAGGGGACGAGGTAAGAGGTAGGAGGGGTGGAGGTAGGATGGGAGGTGGTAGGAGGAGAGGTGGTAGGAGGGGAGGTGGTAGGAGGGGAGGTGGTAGGAGGAGATGTGGTAGGGGGTAGGAGGTGGTGGGAGGGGAAGAGGTAAGAGGTAGGAGGTTAAGAGGTAAGAGGTAGGAGGGGAGGTGGTGGGAGGGGAGGTGGTAGGAGGGGAGGTTGTAGGAGGGGAGTTGATAGGAGGGGAGGTGGTATGAGGGGAGGTCGTAGGAGGGGAGGTGATAGGAGGGGAAGAGGTAAGAGGTAGGAGGGGAGGTGGTTGGAGGGGATGTGGTAGGAGGGGAAGAGGTAGGTGGGAGGGGAAGAGGTAAGAGGTAGGAGGGGAGGTGGTAGGAGGGGAATGGGTAAGAGGTAGGAGGGGAGGTGGTAGGAGGGGAAGAGGTAAGAGGTAGGAGGATGGAGGTGGTGGGAGGGGAAGAGGTAGGAGGGGAGGTGGTGGGAGGTGAAGAGGTAAGAGATGGGAGGGGAGGTGGTAGGAGGGGAATGGGTAAGAGGTAGGAGGGGAGGTGGTAGGAGGGGAAGAGGTAAGAGGTAGGAGGGGAGGTGGTAGGAGGGGAAGAGGTAAGAGGTAGGAGGGGAGGTGGTAGGAGGGGAATGGGTAAGAGGTAGGAGGGGAGGTGGTAGGAGGGGAAGAGGTAAGAGGTAGGAGGGGAGGTGGTGGGAGGGGAAGAGGTAAGAGGTAGGAGGTGAGGTGGTAGGAGGTAGGAGGAGAAGAGGTAAGAGGTAGGAGGTAGGAGGGGAGGTGGTGGGAGGGGAAGAGGTAAGAGGTAGGAGGGGTGGAGGTAGGATGGGAGGTGGTAGGAGGAGAGGTGGTAGGAGGGGAGGTGGTAGGAGGGGAGGTGGTAGGAGGAGATGTGGTAGGGGGTAGGAGGTGGTGGGAGGGGAAGAGGTAAGAGGTAGGAGGTTAAGAGGTAAGAGGTAGGAGGGGAGGTGGTGGGAGGGGAGGTGGTAGGAGGGGAGGTTGTAGGAGGGGAGTTGATAGGAGGGGAGGTGGTATGAGGGGAGGTCGTAGGAGGGGAGGTGATAGGAGGGGAAGAGGTAAGAGGTAGGAGGGGAGGTGGTTGGAGGGGATGTGGTAGGAGGGGAAGAGGTAGGTGGGAGGGGAAGAGGTAAGAGGTAGGAGGGGAGGTGGTAGGAGGGGAATGGGTAAGAGGTAGGAGGGGAGGTGGTAGGAGGGGAAGAGGTAAGAGGTAGGAGGGGAGGTGGTGGGAGGTGAAGAGGTAAGAGGTAGGAGGTGAGGTGGTAGGAGGTAGGAGGAGAAGAGGTAAGAGGTAGGAGGTAGGAGGGGAGGTGGTGGGAGGGGACGAGGTAAGAGGTAGGAGGGGTGGAGGTAGGATGGGAGGTGGTAGGAGGAGAGGTGGTAGGAGGGGAGGTGGTAGGAGGGGAGGTGGTAGGAGGAGATGTGGTAGGGGGTAGGAGGTGGTGGGAGGGGAAGAGGTAAGAGGTAGGAGGTTAAGAGGTAAGAGGTAGGAGGGGAGGTGGTGGGAGGGGAGGTGGTAGGAGGGGAGGTTGTAGGAGGGGAGTTGATAGGAGGGGAGGTGGTATGAGGGGAGGTCGTAGGAGGGGAGGTGATAGGAGGGGAAGAGGTAAGAGGTAGG
>NC_048566.1:97468615-97503615 GCF_013265735.2 Oncorhynchus mykiss
TCTTGTTGTTTACTGAGTCTGTTACTGTGTCACAGAGCTAACGTATTTGTGCCTGTGTACCACAATGTACATTCCTCAATATCACTAACCATACTGGTTTTAATGGACATTAGGGTTTATTTATGGTTTATTTGGTTGTTGATTCGGGTCGTAATTACGGTTTATCTCTCCCTGACCTACACCAGGACAAATATCCCTCTTTGTGATGTCAAGCAGAATGAGATGGCATAATAGCTTGTTAAATTGCCTTGTGGTTCTGGCCTGGGCCTTTAACCTCTCTCTCTCTCTATTTCTCTCTCTCTAGCTCTCTGTCTCTCTCTAGCTCTTTGTCTCTGTCTCTCGCTCTCTATTTCTCTATCTCTAGCTCTCTCTGTCTCTCTCTGTCTCTCGCTCTCTATTTCTCTATCTCTAGCTCTCTCTGTCTCTCTCTGTCTCTCTCTCTCTATTTCTCTATATCTAGCTCTCTCTGTCTCTCTCTGTCTCTCTCTCTCTATTTCTCTCTCTCTAGCTCTCTCTGTCTCTATTTCTCTCTCTCTCTCTCTGTCTCTCTGTCTATTTCTCTCTCTCTAGCTTTCTCTATCTCTCTCTGTCTCTCTATCTCTCTCTCTCTATTTCTCTCTCTAGCTCTCTCTGTCTCTCTGTCTCTCTCTATTTCTCTCTCTCTAGCTCTCTCTCTCTCTCTCTCTCTCCCTCACTCACTCACTCACTCACTCACTCACTCACTCACTCACTCACTCACTCACTCACTCACTCACTCTCTCTCTCTAGCTCTCTCTGTCTCTCTCTATTTATCTCTCTAGCTCTCTCTGTCTCTCTCTATTTCTCTCTCTAGCTCTCTCTGTCTCTCTCTATTTCTCTCTCTCTAACTCTCTCTGTCTCTCTCTCTATTTCTCCCTCCCTCCCTCCCTCCCTCCCTCCCTCCCTCCCGTTATCATCATGACCATAAACCCACTGTTAGACCAGATGATGATCTACTCCCTCAACCGCCTCTGATTGGTATTACTGTCTAATTGCATTGAAAGTTTCTGCACTGCCCCAAACAAACAGAGTTCTCTCTCCCCCGTATCATTCTCTCTAGCCCCTTCTCTCTCTCCATCTTGCTCCCTTTCTCTCTCCCTCCACCTCATTACTCATGTGTAATTACACTGATAGATGATTGGCTGATCACAAAGCTGGAGCTGTGAGCTGCATCTGTGTATGGGCTCTGATTGGAATGTCTGGTGATTGGAATGTATCTTTATGGTGGTTGGAATGTATCTTTATGGTGATTGGAATGTATCTTTAAAGTGATTGGAATGTATCTTTATGGTGATTGGAATGTCTCTTTATGGTGATTGGAATGTATCTTTATGGTGATTGGAATGTATCTTGATGGTGATTGGAATGTATCTTTATGGTGATTGGAATGTATCTTTATGGTGATTGGAATGTATCTTTAAGGTGATTGGAATGTATCTTTAAGGTGATTGGAATGTATCTTTATGGTGATTGGAATGTATCTTTAAGGTGATTGGAATGTATCTTTAAGGTGATTGGAATGTATCTTTAAGGTGATTGGAATGTCTCTTTATGGTGATTGGAATGTATCTTTAAGGTGATTGGAATGTATCTTTAAGGTGATTGGAATGTCTCTTCATGGTAATTGGAATGTATCTTTAAGGTGATTGGAATGTATCTTTAAGGTGATTGGAATGTATCTTGATGGTGATTGGAATGTATCTTTATGGTGATTGGAATGTATCTTTATGGTGATTGGAATGTATCTTTATGGTGATTGGAATGTATCTTTAAGGTGATTGGAATGTATCTTTAAGGTGATTGGAATGTATCTTTAAGGTGATTGGAATGTATCTTTAAGGTGATTGGAATGTATCTTTATGGTGATTGGAATGTATCTTTATGGTGATTGGAATGTATCTTTATGGTGATTGGAATGTATCTTGATGGTGATTGGAATGTATCTTTATGGTGATTGGAATGTATCTTTATGGTGATTGGAATGTATCTTTATGGTGATTGGAATGTATCTTTAAGGTGATTGGAATGTATCTTTAAGGTGATTGGAATGTATCTTTAAGGTGATTGGAATGTATCTTTAAGGTGATTGGAATGTATCTTTAAGGTGATTGGAATGTATCTTTAAGGTGATTGGAATGTATCTTTAAGGTGATTGGAATGTATCTTTATGGTGGTTGGAATGTATCTTTAAGGTGATTGGAATGTCTCTTTATGGTGGTTGGAATGTATCTTTATGGTGATTGGAATGTATCTTTAAGGTGATTGGAATGTATCTTTAAGGTGATTGGAATGTATCTTTATGGTGATTGGAATGTATCTTTAAGGTGATTGGAATGTATCTTTAAGGTGATTGGAATGTCTCTTTATGGTGATTGGAATGTATCTTTAAAGTGATTGGAATGTATCTTTATGGTGATTGGAATGTATCTTTAAGGTGATTGGAATGTATCTTTAAGGTGATTGGAATGTATCTTTAAGGTGATTGGAATGTATCTTTAAGGTGATTGGAATGTATCTTTATGGTGATTGGAATGTATCTTTAAGGTGATTGGAATGTATCTTTATGGTGATTGGAATGTATCTTTAAGGTGATTGGAATGTCTCTTTATGGTGATTGGAATGTATCTTTAAGGTGATTGGAATGTATCTTTAAGGGTAGGGTAGACATTAACACATCTGCCACTTTGACCCTCAACACAGTGTCCCCTCAGGGTTGTGTGCTTAGTCCCCTCCTGTCCTCCCTGTTCACCCACGACTGCATGGCCACGCACGACTCTAACACCATCATTAGTTAAATAGTTAACCAAATGGTTACCTGGGCTGAATTTACCTTTTTTGCACTAACACCAACTCAAACTTATTTTTCTATTATTTGCATTGTTGGGAAGGACCCTAAATAAGTATTTCACTGTTAGTCTACACCTGTTGTTTACCAACCAGGTATAGATAGGATAGTGAGCAGCATAACAGTCTGTCTGTGTTTGGGAATCATTAGCAGACGCTCCTTAACGACTTGCCTAATTAAACTATTTACTGGCTGGTACTAATCTTTTCACAGTGACCTTGGTTCTGTGTGTGTGTGTTGTATGTGTGTGTGTGTGTGTGTGTGTGTGCACGTGCGTGTGTGTAATGTTTGTGGCAGGGCAGTGGAGTGTGTCTGTCTACCCATAATAGGAACAGAATGGAGTTTAGCCTCATGTTTGGCCATAAAATAATGTAGTTCGTTAGTCTTGATTACCCTCTCTGGCTGTTGCACACTGATGGGATGAGACTGCAATGAGAGTGACACTACATTAGCCAATGGAGGTACAGAGAGAGAAAGAGGGAGATATACAGTGTCTTGAAAAAGTATACATCCCCCTTGGTGTTTCTCCTATTTTGTTTCATTACAACCTGTGATTTAAATTGATTTTTATTTGGATTTCATGAAATGGACAGACACTAAATAGTCCAATTTGATGAAGTGAAAAGAAAAAAATTACTCGTTTCAAAAAAGTCTAAAAAATAAAAAACTGAAAAGTGCGTACAGATGTATTCACCCCCTTTGCCATGAAGCCCCTAAATAACATCTGGTGCAACCAATTACCTTCAAAAGTCACATATAATTAGTTAAATAAAGTCCACCTGTGTGCAATCTAAGTGTCAAATGATCTCAGTATATATACACCTGTTCTGAAAGGCCCCAGAGTCTGCAACACCACTAAGCAAGGGGCACCACCAAGCAAGAGACACCATGAAAACCAAGGAGCTCTCCAAACAGGTCAGGGACAAAGTTGTGGAGAAGTACAGATCAGGGTTGGATTATTTAAAAAATATAGAAAACTTTGAACACACACATTATCCATTATTCAAAATTGAAAGAATATGGCACCACAACAAACCTGCCAAGAGAGGGCCACACACCAAAACTCACGGACCAGGCAAGGAGGGCATTAATCAGAGAGGCAACAAAGAGACCAAACATAACCCTGAAGGAGCTGCAAAGCTCCACAGCGGAGACTGGAGTATCTGTCCATAGGACCACTTTAAGCCATACACTCCACAGAGCTGGGCTTTACAGAAGAGTGGCCAGAAAAAAGCCATTGCTTAAAGAAAAAAATAAGCAAACACGTTTGGTGTTTGCCAAAAGGCATGTGGGAGACTCCCCAAACATATGGAAGAAGGTACTCTGGTCAGATGAGACTAAAATTGAGCTTTCTGGCCATCAAGGAAAACGCTATGTTTGTCGCAAACCCAACACCTCCCATCCCCCCGAGAACACCATCCCCACAGTGAAGCGTGGTGGTGGACGCATTATGCTGTGGGGATATTTTTCATTGGCAGGCCCTGGGAAACTGGTCAGAATTGAAGGAATGATGGATGGCGCTAAATACAAGGAAATTCTTGAGGGAAACCTGTTTCAGTCTTCCAGAAATTTTGAGACTGGGACGGAGGTTCACCTTCCAACAGGACAATGACCCTAAGCATACTGCTAAAGCAACACTCGAGTGATTTAAGGGGAAACATTTAAATGTCTTGGAATAGCCTAGTCAAAGCCCAGACCTCAAGCCAATTGAGAATCTGTGGTATGACTTAAAGATTGCTGTACACCAGCAGAACCCATTCAACTTGAAGGAGCTGGAGCAGTTTTGCCTTGAAGAATGGGCAAAAATCCCATTGGTTAGATGTGCCAAGCTTATAGAGACAAACCCCAAGAGACTTGCAGCTGTAATTGCTGAAAAGGTGTCTCTACAAAGTATTGACTTTGGGTGGGGTGAATAGTTATGCATGCTCAAGTTGTCTGTTTTTTGTCTTATTTCTTGTTTGTTTTTCACAATAAAAAATACGTTACATCTTCAAAGTGGTAGGCATGTTGTGTAAATCAAATGATACAACCCCCCAAACATGTATTTTAATTTCAGGGTGTAACAACAAAAAAGGAAGAATGCCAAGGGGGGTGAATACCTTCACAAGCTACTGTATATAATATATATATATATATATAGAGTGAGAGCGAGACAGAGAGATAGATATGATATTCACTCTCTCTCTCTCTCTCTCTCTCTCTCTCTCTCTCAATTAAATTAAATGCACTCTCTCTCTCTCCCTCCCTCTCTCTCTCTCTCTCTCTCTCTCTCTTTCTTTCTCTCCCGCTCTCTCTCAATTAAATTCACTCTCTCTCTCGCTCTCTCAATTCAATTAAATTCACTCTCTCTCACACCCTCTCTCTCTCTCAATTAAATTAAATTAACTCTCTCTCTCCCTCCCTCTCTGTTTCTCAATTCAATTAAATCTCTCTCTCTCAATTCAATCTCTCTCTCTCAATTCAATCTCTCTCTCTCTCTCTCTCATAGATCATTCTAACCCCTGGTGGGTGGCAGCGGTGAGAGAGGCACTAAATCTGTGGCACTCGTGCAGGACAAGTAGCAAATTCAGGGCGGAGGAGAGGAGGAATTGAAGGTGGAGGAGGGTGGGAGTGCTTGTTGGAGTGATGGATTAATCAGCCATGGCCTTGTCTGTGTGTGTGTGTGTGTGTGCGTGCGTGGGTATTATATCCTTCCTATATGCACTCCACTCCGCACCGCCCTTCTTTGCTATCTCATAGCTCTTATCCCAGCTCCCTCAGTCCTCAGTCTTCCTCTGAAGGCTTCCTCATGCTTACCATCCAAAACAGTTCAGAACAGTTTGTGTACATATTATGACTATATTTTGTGACATTTTTGTTTGTTTTGGTCGTCAGGCAAAGGTTTTTTTTCGTCCGTTGAGCCAAGCCAAAGTCGGTAGCCAAAGTTTACGCCCCTTCATTGGTGATTGATCAACAGTAGTAATTCTTCAATTGTGTGTTTGTTGTTATTCAATGAGAGACTAATCTTTTTCAATGCCAATTTTCTCACATGAGAAATACTGAACTAAACATCTTAGTTAGATGTAAAATTACATGACAAAGATCTCTTCTGGAAAAAAACGACACATTTCTTGAATTATCTTTGATTAATTCTGACTTTTTTGAGGAAGTGTATACTGTCTATGGTGTCTCAAGATGGACAAACAGTACTATTGATGCTCTTTTCTAATTTTTCAAGCGAAGGTACACATACTTAGCAGATGTTATTGCGGGTGCAGTAAACAATGCAGCTCCAAACAGTGCAGTAATTCACCTTTGCGGAGTTTGGCTTGGCGCAAAGCTAATCACAGAAGCATACGGAAGGCTCAGCCCTCTACTGTGACTTTTCTCTTTCCCAATAGGCTCCTGAGTATTTTGTCCTTTGTTTTACTGTCCTCAAAGTGACTCTTGAAGCAGGCAGGGCTGTCTAGTCTTCTGATTCATATAGTCTTGAGGGCCGGTGTCCCACACCAGACACAAGTTAATTCTAGTCCTGCACTAAAAAGCTCATTATTTATTCCTTTCATTTTTATGGGTTTATTGAGTTGTTAAACTGTGTTTGTTAGCAAAGAGCCGGATGATAGCTTAAACAATGTCCGGGAAAACTAGCCGTCATTGTCTGGGCCAGGACACATCCACAACCTATAGTAACATTGAGTTCTGTATAGAACTAACACAGTCTCGGGAATGCTTCTCAAATGGCACTCTATTCCCTAAAAAAAACAAAACATGGGCGCTGGTCTAAAGTAGTTCACTATATAGGGAATAGGGTTATATAGTAGGGCCCAGGTCTAAAGTAGTGCACTTACATAGGGAATAGGGTTTGATCTGGGACACATATCAGTGTCTGGGCTAGGACCATTTCAAGTTTAAATGACACATCCTCAGCCTGAGAAAGCACTGATTAACTGCCTGTGGCAGTTGTGAAAAAAGTCAATAGTTGGAATAGTTTCAGAGTCAATTGAAAATAATGCCATTGTTGATTAGATGTTTTTTTCATTAATTAGCCTATTTTCTCTTGAACCATCTGGTCTATCTACTAGAAACTCATGGACAATATGGACACAGATATAGTAAATGAATACAATATGTGAATTATTAAAAACGTTATTCAAGTGTATATTACCTAAATGAATATATGTTGTATTTTTAGATATTATATGATATGTTATTAAATTAAACGATTACATTATTATCATTATTTTTATACTTTGGCCGCCTCTCCTTCCAGTTCTCTGCTGCCAATGACTGGGACGAACTACAAAAATCTCTGAAACTGGAAACACTTATCTCCCTCACTTGCTTTAAGCACCAACTGTCAGAGCAGCTCACAGATTACTGCACCTGTACATAGCCCACCTATAATTTAGCCCAAACAACTACCTCTTTCCCTACTGTATTTAATTTATTTATTTATTTTGCTCCTTTGCACCCCATTATTTTTATTTCTACTTTGTACATTCTCCCATTGCAAATCTACCATTCCAGTGTTTTACTTGCTATATTGTATTTACTTTGCCACCATGGCCTTTTTGCCTTTACCTCCATTATCTCACCTCATTTGCTCACATCGTATATAGACTTGTTTATACTGTATTATTGACTGTATGTTTGTTTTACTCCATGTGTAACTCTGTGTCGTTGTATGTGTCGAACTGCTTTGCTTTATCTTGGTCCAGGTCGCAATTGTAAATGAGAACTTGTTCTCAACTTGCCTACCTGGTTAAATAAAGGTGAAATAAAAAAATAAAAATAAAAATATTATCATTATATTATTATTATATTATTATATTATTATTTTGTTATTTTTATTATTATTATATTATCATTATCATATTATTATATTATTATTTTTATTATTAATATATTATCATTATTATTATAATAATTATTATTGTATTATCATTATTATTATATTATATTATTATTATCATCATCATCATATTATCATTATTATTATCATTATATTATTATTTTCATTACATTATCATTATTATCTTATTGTATTATTACGATCATTATCATATTATCATTATTATTATATTATTACTATCATTATTATATTATCATTATTATTATATTATTACTATCATTATTATATTATTATATTATTATATTATTACTATCATCATCATATTATCATTATTATTATATTATTACTATAATTATTATATTATCATTATTATATTATTATATTATTACTATCATCATCATATTATCATTATTATTACATTATCACTATAATTATTATATTATCATTATTATATTATTATTATTATTATTATATTATCATTATTTTATTATTATTATATTACCGTTCGTATTATATTATTATAGTATCACTATTAATATAATTATTATAATATTATATTATCATTATCTTATCATTATTATTATCATTATTATTATCATTATATTATTACTACAATATTATAATATCAGTATTGTTACTATTATTATTACATTATCATTATTATATTATCTTTATTATATTACTACTATCATTATTATATTATCATTATTACTGTATTATTATTATATTATCGTTATATTATTATTATTATTATTATTAATATTAATATTATTATTATATTATCATTATTATTATCTGGGTCTCGACACTGGGTACTGGACTTCCTGACGGACCGCCCCCAGGTGGTGAGGGTAGGTAACAACATCTCCACCCCGCTGATCCTCAACACTGGCGCCACAAAAGGGTGCGTTCTGAGCCCTCGCCTGTACTCCCTGTTCACCCATGACTGCGTGGCCATGCACGCCTCCAACACAATCATCAAGTTTGCGGACGACACTACAGTGGTAGGCTTGATTACCAAAGACGACGAGATGGCCTACAGGGAGGAGGTGAGGGCCCTCGGAGTGTGGTGTCAGGAAAATAACCTCAAACTCAACGTCAACAAAACTAAGGAGATGATTGTGGACTTCAGGAAACAGCAGAGGGAGCACCCCCCTATCCACATCGATAAGACAGTAGTGGAGAGGGTAGTAAGTTTTAAGTTCCTCGGCATACACATCACAGACAAACTGAATCGGTCCACCCACACAGACAGCATCGTGAAGAAGGCGCAGCAGCGCCTCTTCAAGCTCAGGAGGCTGAAGAAATTCGGCTTGTCACCAAAAGCACTCACAAACTTCTACAGATGCACAATCGAGAGCATCCTGTCGGGCTGTATCACCGCCTGGTACGGCAACTGCTCCACCCACAACCGTAAGGCTCTCCAGGGGGTAGTGAGGTCTGCACAACGCATCACCGGGGGCAAACTACCTGCCCTCCAGGACACCTACACCACCCGATGTCACAGGAAGGCCATAAAGATCATCAAGGACAACAACCACCCGAGCCACTGCCTGTTCACCCCGCTATCATCCAGAAGGCGAGGTCAGTACAGGTGCAAAGCAGGGACCGAGAGACTGAAAAACAGCTTCTATCTCAAGGCCATCAGACTGTTAAACAGCCACCACTAACATTGAGTGGCTGCTGCCAACACACTGACTCAACTCCCTTTAATAATGGGAATTGATGGAAATTGATGGAAAATATATCACTAGCCACTTTAAACAATGCTATAATGTTTACGTACCCTACATTACTCATCTCATATGTATATACTGTACTCTATATCATCTACTGCATCTTTATGTAATACATGTATCACTAGCCACTTTAAACTATGCCACTTTGTTTACATACCCTACATTACTCATCTCATATGTATATACTGTACTGGATACCATCTACTGCATCTTGCCTATGCCGTTCTGTACCATCACTCATTCATATATCTTTATGTACATATTCTTTATCCCTTTACACTTGTGTGTATAAGGTAGTAGTTTTGAAATTGTTAGGTTAGATTACTCGTTGGTTATTACTGCATTATTGGAACTAGAAGCACAAGCATTTCACTACACTCGCATTAACATCTGCTAACCATGTGTTTGTGACAAATAAAATTTGATTTGATTTTTGATTTGATTATTAATAATATTATATTATTATTACTATTATTGAATTATTATTATTATTATATTATTAATAGTATCATTATAATTACATTACTATATTATCATTATTATTATATTGTCATTATTATATTATATCATTATTATTATTACTATCATGTTATAATTGTTAATATATTATTATAATATTATTAGTAGTATTATTATTATATAATTATATTATTTTTAGTATTATTATATTATTATTATCATTATATTGTTATTTTTATTTTTATTATATTATAAGTATTATATGATTTTATTATTATTATATTAGTATTATCACTGTTATTATTATTGTTATTATTAGTAGTATTATATTGTTATTGTTATTATTGTTATATTATATTATAATTATTGTTATTTTATTATTATTATCATTATTATTATATTGTTATATTATTATTATATTATTGCCATAGATTTTCTGTTAATGATCAAAATCCAGGAATATTCTGGTAACTTTAAGAAATGACCAGTAGCTTTGCAACCCTGTTTCACTGAACAGTGTGGTCTGAATCACCTCTCTATATGACTGCCATTTTCCACTGACTGATATGATATAAATCTCCGCGTTTTCAGCAGCTAGAGAGACGAGCCAAGTCTTAGAGAACTGTTATCCTCTACGTTTCCTTCCTTCCTATTCAGGCCAAGGCAGAGCAGAGCAGAGCTGGCAGCACACAGGTCCATTGAAGCCTCTGTATACAGAGAGTAAACCCAAGTCAACTACAAGGCTACTCCATTGTCACTGTTACAACAACCCAACAGACACACTTCTACAACCAACTACTGCAGCTGAATCCTGACAAGGACAACATCGCTTCCCAAACCCCTTAACTGGGGCTCAGGGGTTGGATCTGGGGCCTTGAACAACCTGAAGAAATTATACATCTACTGTATGAGAGAGAGAGAGAGAGAGAGAGAGAGAGAGAGAGAGAGAGAGAGAGAGAGAGAGAGAGAGAGGAGAGAGAGAGAAAGAGAGAGAGAGAGAGAGAGAGAGAGCGAGAGAGCAAGAGATAGAAGAGCGAGAGGGAGAGGGAGAGGGAGAGAGAGCGAGAGATAGAGAAAGAGCGAGAGAAGAGAGAGAGAGGGAGAGAGGAAGAGCTAGAGAAAGAGAAGAGAGAGAGGGAGAGAGGGGGAGAGCTAGAGAAAGAGAAGAGAGAGGGAGAGGGAGAGCTAGAGAAAGAGAAGAGAGAGAGGGAGAGAGGGGGAGAGCTAGAGAAAGAGAAGAGAGAGGGAGAGGGAGAGCTAGAGAAAGAGAAGAGAGAGATGGAGAGGGAGAGGGAGAGCTAGAGAAAGAGAAGAGAGAGAGGGAGAGCTAGAGAAAGAGAAGAGGGAGGGAGAGGGAGAGGGAGAGAGAGAGAGAAGAGAGCCTAGAGGAACAGTGGTAGAGTGGTAGTGAAGCAGACTGTGCATGGGTTTCTTCTGTTTTATGATCCAGACGCTGGGCAGCAGCATGGTTGGGGGAGCTGAGATGCTAGCAGGCAGCACAGCCTGGTGTGAGAGGAGACACACTGAATTATGAATCTGAGGCGGGTGGAGATGCTGGTGGGTGGCTGGTGGGGAGCTGGTGGTGTTGAGGGGGGCTACTTTACACCCTCCATCTCTCCCCGACCCCTCCCTCTCCAACGCAACACCCCGTCCCCCTCCTCCCTCAATCAATGACAGATAGAGAAGGGGCACAGAGATGAAGTTTCACAGGAGGTCACCGCCACACCCACACACACACACCATACAGTCACCAGCTGTCAGGGTTGATAGACGCTGTGGGGAATGCCTCCTCTCTTCCCTGTTTTTTCCGCACCATTTCACAGAATTGGGGGAAATGACGCTTGACACCCCTTCTCATCCGACAGGAGGGCGGGCGGGTAGGACAGGAGGGCGTGTGGGGGGTGCGGACGCAGAGCGCGTGGAGGGGGGCAGGGGGGCGTAAGGGTATGTCCAAGGCGTGAGCTCGTTGACACATTCATGACACATTTGGGACGGTGTAATTGGCTAGAGGTGGTGTGAGGCCCAATGCCTGGATCTCAAATGACACCCTATTCCCTATATATAGTGCACTACTTTAGACCAGAGCCCTATAGAGCCCTATTCCCTATGTAGTGCACTACTTTAGACCACAACCCTATAGAACCCTATTCCCTATGTAGTGCACTACTTTAGACCAGAGCCCTATAGAACCCTATTCCCTATATAGTGCACTACTTTAGACCAGGGCCCTATAGAACCCTATTCCCTATATAGTGCACTACTTTCAACCAGAGTTCTATACAGAGACCAGGGTGCCATTTGGGACAAAGGCGATACTCTGCTCCATCCAGTCGATCGATCTATGCTCAGGGATGTGGACCATCTCTTACCTTACAGCCAATGAGCTCCAGGGTCATGGGGTCATGCTCTTAATGACTTCATACCCCCCCCCCCCCCCCCCCCCCCAGAGAGGGAAGCCAAATGATGTTTGAATGAAGACAGAGGAGGGTAACCTTTGGGGGATATGGTTCTGATTGGTTAGAATAGCCTGCTTTTGTGATGTGAAGATGCTGTATTTCACTCTGGTTCTTTTTTTCATTAGCTTGTACTGACTATGATCCTCATCCTCCTCTTCCTCCTCCCCCCTTCTCCCTCCCCCTCCTCCCTCCTCCTCCCCCTCCCCCCTCCTCCTCCTCATCCCCCTCATTTCAACCTCCTGCTCTCTTATGGGATGTTACCATCTTGTTGTAATGTAGAGGTATGTCACTACTATCATCTCTCCTCCTCCTCCTCCCTCCCTGTCTTCCTTCTACGCATCCCCATCATCTCCTCCTCCTCATCTCCTCCACCTCCTCCCTCCTTCTCCTCATCATCTCCTCCTCCTCATCTCCTACCTCCTCCTCCTCCTCCTCATCATCCTCCTAATCTTCTCTATCCTCCTCCTCCTCCCTCCTCCTCATCTCCTCCTCCTCATCTCCTACCTCCTCCTCCTCCTCCTCATCATCCTCCTAATCTTCTCTATCCTCCTCCTCCTCCCTCCTCCTCATCTCCTCCTCCTCATCTCCTACCTCCTCCTCCTCCTCCTCATCATCCTCCTAATCTTCTCTATCCTCCTCCTCCTCCCTCCTCATCATCTCCTCCTCCTCATCTCCTACCTCCTCCTCCTCCTCCTCATCATCCTCCTAATCTTCTCTATCCTCCTCCTCCTCCCTCCTCCTCATCTCCTCCTCCTCATCTCCTACCTCCTCCTCCTCCTCCTCATCATCCTCCTAATCTTCTCTATCCTCCTCCTCCTCCCTCCTCATCATCTCCTCCTCCTCATCTCCTACCTCCTCCTCCTCCTCCTCATCATCCTCCTAATCTTCTCTATCCTCCTCCTCCTCCCTCCTCCTCATCTCCTCCTCCTCATCTCCTACCTCCTCCTCCTCCTCCTCATCATCCTCCTAATCTTCTCTATCCTCCTCCTCCTCCCTCCTCATCATCTCCTCCTCCTCATCTCCTACCTCCTCCTCCTCCTCCTCATCATCCTCCTAATCTTCTCTATCCTCCTCCTCCTCCCTCCTCCTCCTCCCTCCTCCTCATCTCCTCCTCCTCATCTCCTCCCTCCTCCTCATCTCCTCCTCCTCAT
Organism: Oncorhynchus mykiss; assembly: GCF_013265735.2. Lineage (NCBI taxonomy): Eukaryota > Metazoa > Chordata > Actinopteri > Salmoniformes > Salmonidae > Oncorhynchus > Oncorhynchus mykiss. Next base: position 97,482,115 of record NC_048566.1, read on the forward strand.
CTCCTCCTCCTCCCTCCTCCTCCTCCCTCCTCCTCCTCCCTCCTCCTCATCTCCTCCTCCTCCCTCCTCCTCATCTCCTCCTCCTCATCTCCTCCCTCCTCCTCATCTCCTCCTCCTCCCTCCTCCTCATCTCCTCCTCCTCATCTCCTCCTCCTCCCTCCTCCTCATCTCCTCCTCCTCCTCCTCCCTCCTCCTCATCTCCTCCTCCTCATCTCCTCCTCCCTCCTCCTCATCTCCTCCTCCTCATCTCCTCCTCCTCATCTCCTCCTCCCTCCTCCTCATCTCCTCCTCCTCATCTCCTCCTCCTCCCTCCTCCTCATCTCCTCCTCCTCCTCCTCCCTCCTCCTCCTCCTCCCTCCTCCTCATCTCCTCCTCCTCATCTCCTCCTCCCTCCTCCTCATCTCCTCCTCCTCATCTCCTCCCTCCTCATCTCCTCCCTCCTCCTCCTCATTGTATGGTTATGAATGTCTATCGTCCTGTTGTTGTAGTAGCCTAGTGTATTTAACTATCTCTCTCTTTGTTTCAGTTTCATTAGTTCTGGCAAGCTGTTACTGTTTCCTCCTCCTCATTGTAACCTTGTGCTCCTCCGTCTCTCAACAGCCTCTCTAGCAGGCTGTTAGTACTATTTCTGTCCAGTGCTGCAGGCCTGCAGGCTATACATTCTGCATATTGCAGCTGCAACACATCATATGAAGCAGACATATGAAACACGTGCTTGCTACTGGTACTGGTAGCATACTGTGCAGAGTTGATCCGTCATTTTAGATTTTGAGCTTCCACCATATTGCTTACATCTTACAGATCTGTAAACATTGAAGGGTTAAGGCCAAGGAGAAGGGGTGGGAAGTGAACCGGGACCGGCTTAGAGGCCTTGATAGGATCCACCGGACTGTCATCCTATCCAAGGTCTTCCATATCATGATTCCTGGAGCATGAAGCAGTGGGCCCCTCCCTGTCCCTGCCTCCATCATTCTCCCTGTCCCCCCCAACCCACCTCCCCTGTGATGGATGGCTAACAGAGGTAACCAGACCAAGGCTGAACAGAAATGCCTTTCACACAATATCCTAGCCTAAACATTGAAAATGTACTTCAAGCTTCCAGTTGATCTTTATTTCTCCCGTTATTCTCACTCGCTGTAACCTGTGTAGTCTAGCTGTTAGTACCTCAGACCTGGGCATACTAATGTCAGAGTCGGGTTGGAGTCTGACCCAGTGCACTGTTGACTCGCACCTCTCTCCTTCATTTGATCAGTCTGTTCAATAAAAACAGAATAAAAGACAATCCTACTCACCAGAACCTGTAATTTTCCCCTGTCTCCTACCATAGATAGATGGATGGATGCTTGTTTCCCCTGTCTCCTACCATAGATGGACGGATGCTTGTTTCCCCTGTCTCCTACCATAGATGGATGGATGCTTGTTTCCCCTGTCTCCTACCATAGATGGATGGATGCTTGTTTCCCCTGTCTCCTACCATAGATGGATGGATGCTTGTTTCCCCTGTCTCCTACCATAGATGGATGGATGCTTGTTTCCCCTGTCTCCTACCATAGATGGACGGATGCTTGTTTCCCCTGTCTCCTACCATAGATAGATGGATGGATGCTTGTTTCCCCTGTCTCCTACCATAGATGGACGGATGCTTGTTTCCCCTGTCTCCTACCATAGATGGATGGATGCTTGTTTCCCCTGTCTCCTACCATAGATGGATGGATGCTTGTTTCCCCTGTCTCCTACCATAGATGGACGGATGCTTGTTTCCCCTGTCTCCTACCATAGATGGACGGATGCTTGTTTCCCCTGTCTCCTACCACAGATAAATGGCTGCTTGAGTTATACAGGCCAAGGCTGACGAGGCTGAGAGAGCAGGGAAGCTATAAAACAGAAAACGGCTCCACCGTTATAGTAGACAGCCTAATAATTACATTATAAACCTACGACAGGACCATATATTTTAAAACCTGGTCCTGAGTCAGTAAGAGTGTGCGACTAGAAACAATCAAGGTTGTCTGTGATTTCAGAGCATAAGACATGTCCGACATTTACTTCCTTAGCCATTACAATATAACACCATGTATGTGGACGAGCTGATTACCACACTAAGGGAGAGGTGAGGGGAGTGGTTATTATTGAGGGGAGTTGTCTTGCAACCCGCTGGCTACACCCCCCCCGAGCCTTATATGGACTTCCTGCCCCAACGAGAACGGCTTATGGACTGTGAGGTGATTGGTGAATTCCCCCCCTCTCTTCCCCAGTGTACCAAAATCCCTAATAAACTCCCCATCTGCATTCTATTTGTGCTTCTGGTGCATGTTTTCTTCTTGGACTTGGTGGCGTGGAAACCCCACACCCTTGAGCCTGCTACAATATGGTGGAGAATGCGAGCAAACCAAACCAAGCTCAATAACTAAAACAGACACAGAGCACAATGGAAGCATTGGTGAGACAGCTGGTGGAGGCAAAATAGCACAGCAGGACATGCATCGGGAGCTGCTGGAGGAACAGCGTCAGCAGACCGCTCTCCTGCGATCTGAACTCAGCCAGCTGACAGCCGCCCAGGCCGGCATAGTGGCAGGCGCAACAGTCTATCTTCCCAAACCTAGTAGGTTTATGTTAAAGCTGACAGAAGCTGACGACATTGAGGCTTACCTACAAGCCTTCGAAAAGGATGGCGGCTAGGGTGAAATTGCCCCATGAGCAATGGGCCAGCCTGCTAGCAGCACAGAAGACCAATCAGGATCTGACGGTTGACCAGGCGATGCATTAGGAGGTGCTGAAAAAGGAAATCCTGCACCGGTTTGACTACACCCTGATTAACAGGGCACAAAGATTCCATGATAGGATGTATGATCTTACAGAATCCACCCGATCACAAATGGATGATCTAATTAGGCTGGCCAAGAGCTGGCTAACTGCTGAACACATGGCCATCGAGAAAGTGGATATAGACAAATGTTCTCTCCCATTCTAAGCTAAAAAAGTTAGCCAGCCAAGCTAACCAGCAGATCAGCTGTTGGAACTGGTGGAAGGACAACAGGTGGCTTTGGAGGTCCTGCACAGCGGACAACCACGGAAGGGGGAACCCTCCACTCGCAATAAAGAGCGAAAAAGGAAGGAGGACCAGGCCAGGACCCCAGCCAAGGGTAGAGGGACACCGACAGCCAGCTCCCCGAGATGGTGCCCCTTCCTGAATCTGGACAACAGGAAGTGCTACGAGTGCGGGGAGCCAGGACACATTGCCTGGAACTGTCCAGACCGCGTTGTCCCGATGCCTTCGGCCTCAGCCAGTGAGGTAGCCACCGTGCGTCTCTACGGCTTACTGATGGCACGATGGGCTGAGGAGAGTGGTACTTCCCCTGTCATCCCGGTAAGAGCAAACGGAAAGGACACCACGGCACTTTTGGACTCCGGGAGTATGGTGACCCTGATCCAACCTGACTTCGCCCACTCCCGGAATCTGACTGACACCGTGGCCATCATGTGCATACACGGTGAGACCAAGGACTACCCTACCACACTCCTCCACCTACAGACCACAAAGGGACAACACATGGGAACAGTGGGAGTGGTCCCAAACTTGCCTGTGCCGGTCCTTATCAGAAGGAATTTCCCAATGTTCCGCCAACTGTAGACCAGTACGTCCGGAGATGTGGGGAACCGAGGGAACCAGAAGGGAGGAGGAAGTCGGAGAGGTGGGAGGGACACCAGAAGGAGGGATGCCCGGATGTGTGGATTCCAGGAAGTGGACCTCCAGGCATCAACCGATCCCCTCTCGGAGGGGGCCTCTGAAGCCAGACCAGAAGGAGAGGTGGCGAGTCTAGAAGACATGTTCCCAATGGACCATGAGGTGGCACCAGAGCCCGCCTCTCAATTGGAGGATCCCAACATGGCCTGCCCTCTCCAGCAGGTGACCGTAGTGGATGGAAAGCCCGTGGAGAGGGTGAAGCAAAGAACCTACCCCCATTTTGGTATACAGAAAAAGTTGCTTCATCAGATGGTGAAGAAGGATGACAAATGTCTGGAGTTGTTGTTGGTGCCAATGAGATATTGACTGACCAGGGCACCCCAATCATGTCACGAATCATGAAAGATCTATGCAAGCTAATGAGAATAACCCAGGTGCACCCCTCAGTGTATCACCCACAGGCTGATGGATTGGTGGAAAGATTCAATCAAATCCTGAAGCAGATGATAAAGAAGGGGATGGAGGCTGAAGAAAATAATTGGGACCAGCTACTACCCTACCTGATGTTCTTGATCCGAGAAGTGCCCCAAGCTTCAACCGGATTCTCTCCCTTCAAAATCCTGTACGGGAGGCAACCCCGAGGACTGCTGGACATGGCTAAAGAAGCCTGGGAACAGCAACCGTAACCCCACCGAACCTTGGTGGAACACGTGGGAGGCATGAGAGATCGGATGGCAACCCTGTGGCCCCTGGTACGGGAACACATGCTGAAGGCCCTGGAGGCCCAAGTGAGGGTGTACAACAGAGGGGCACAACGAAGGGACTTTCAGCCTGGAGACAAAGTGTTGGTCCCCAACTCAGAATGTAAGTCTTTGGCCCGATGGAACGGGCCATACGAAGTCATTGAGACAGTTGGTGAAGTTAACTACAGGGTCAGACAGCCTGGACGTAGGCATCTGACCCAGATATACCATGTGAATCTGCTAAAGAAATCGAATGCACATGATATACTTTACTCTATTTCCCCGAAGAAGGCTACCACAGAGACCGAGCCGGCGGAGGTGACAATGGGGGAGCAGCTGAGCCAAGCCCAGAAGCAGGAGCTGAGGGAGTTGGTCAGCCGAAACCAGGATGTGTTCTCCAGTGAACCAGGACACACAGATTTTGTACAGCGCCGCATAATCACCGAACCTGGGAAAAGGGTGAAGTTGAGACCCTACCGCATACCGGAAGCAAGGAGAGAGGCTGTCAGGACCGAGGTAAAAACGATGTTGAAAGGTGATATAATCGAAGAGTCGAATAGTAAGTGGTGCAGCCCCATAGTGTTCGTGCCGAAACCAGACGGCAACATTCGATTCTGTAATGATTTTAGAAAAGTAAATGAAATCTCATAGTTCGACGCCTAACCCATGCCCCGAATTGATTAATTAATCGAACGGCTAGGGACCGCCCGATTTATCAGCACGCTCGACCTGACAAAGGGTTATTGGCAGGTGCCCTTAGCTCCCAAAGCACGGGTGAAAACTGCTTTCGCCACCCCGGACGGTCTGTTCCATTACAGAAGCTGCTCTTTGGACTGCACAGGGCCCCGGCCCAGAGGTTAATGGACCGGGTTCTCCGACCCCTTTCGGGAGTATGCGGTGGCATACATCGACAATATTGTGATCCATGGGAGTGAGTGGGAGACACATCTAGACCAGGTGAGCAAGATAGTGCAGGCCTTACAGGGAGGTGGGGCTAACAGCAAATCCAAAGAAACGTCGGCTCAGACTGCGGGAGGCTGAGTACCTGGGGTACACGATTGGGAGGGGATGTGTCAAACTCCAGGTGAAGAAAGTGGAGGCGACTTGGGACTGGCCCCGCCCCCTCACTAAGAAGCAGGTTACCAAGAAGCAGAAACATTTGTGGGGTTAACTAGCTACTACCAGAGATGTATTCCCCACTTTGCCTCCCTAGCCAGCCCCCTGACAGATCTGACTAGGAGCCGTCTGCCCGCCCAGGTGACGTGGACCGAGGAGGCGGAGAAAGAGCCAGCCCCCTGACAGATCTGACTAGGAGCCGTCTGCCCGCCCAGGTGACGTGGACCTCGGAGACGGAGAAAGCCTTCCAGGACTTAAAGGGACCACTGTGATCTGGACCCGTGCTGGTGACACCGGACTTCTCCAAACCACTGGTGGTACAGACCGATGCGTCCGAAACAGGGGTGGGTGCCGTCCTATCACAGCTACAAGAAGGTGAGGAACACCCAGTCATGTACATTAGCCGGAAGCTTGTTGCCTCGGGAACAAAGATATTCCACCGTGGAGAAAGAATGTCTAGCGATCAAGTGGGCACTGGAAACGCTGAAGTATTCCTCATTGGGTCGTCACTTCACCTTCGTAACGGACCATGCACCACTGGTTTGGATGTCACGGAATAACACCGGGCCTGCTGGTTCCTATCCTTACAGACCTTTGCTTTCTCTGTCATCCACAGATCAGGTGCAGCCCATGGAAATGCCGATGCCCTCTTCAGGAGCAGGTATATTTCAGACGGAGGTGAGGGGAGTGGTTATTGAGGGGAGATATCTCTGCTGGCTCCACCCCCGAGCCTTATATGGACTTCCTGCCCCGATGAGAACGGCTTGTGGACTGTGAGGTGATTGGTGAATTCCCCCCCTCTCTTCCCCAGTGTACCAAAATCCCTAATAGACTCCCCATCTGCATTCTATTTGTGCTTCTGGTGCATGTTTGGTTATTGGACTTGTTGCCGTGGAAACCCCACACCCTTGAGCCTGCTACAATACGTATTGACTGGTAGTCAATACGTATTAACAAACATACTGATACATTCTTACATTAATTCATATTTCCCTCCCATTAGGGATCACGCTATAGGTCGAAAGGTAGGGTCTGCGGAGCGCTTGACATTAAATCATAGCAGGTCAATCTGCAGATTCAAACAGCTAGGACTCTATTGAAGGTGATGGATTTATGATGAGGGGAGTGGAGGGCTACCCCAAAAGGCCCATTTTGACATTAGATTTCCCATAATATGATGTATTACCTACTACTATAATACCACAGAGGGGACATGAGCCTGGCTGTTCACATTTCAACAAACTACAGTGGGGCAAAAAAATATTTAGTCAGCCACCAATTGTGCAAGTTCTCCCACTTAAAAAGATGAGAGAGGCCTGTAATTTTCATCATAGGTACACTTCAACTATGACAGACAAAATTAGATTTTAAAAAATCCAGAAAATCACATTATAGGATTTTTAATGAATTTATTTGCAAATTATGGTGGAAAATAAGTATTATACAAGTATAATACCTTTTGTTCACTGTATATTTCCTTAAGCTTAATATGACAGATAGAGAATACACTATATATACACAAAAGTATGTGGACACCCCTTCAAATGAGTGGATTCGACTATTTCAGCCACAACCATTGCTTACTGAAGAGCTCAGTGACTTTCAAAGTGACACCTTCATAGGATGCCACCTTCCCAATAAGTCAGCTAGAGCTGCCCAGGTAAACTGTAAGTCCTGTTATTGTGAAGTGAAAATGTCTAGGAGCAACAACGGCTCAGCCGCGAAGTGGTAGGCCACACAAGCTCCCAGAATGGGACCAACCGAAGCGCGTAGCACGTAAAAAAATTGCCTACAACACTCACAACTCTCATACCGAGTTCCAAACGGCTTCTGGAAGCAACGTCAGCACAAGAACTGTTCTGGGTTTGGTAGGAGAGAACGAGAACGCCACCTGCTCGAATGCACACTTTAAAGTTCGGTAGACGAGGAATAATGGTCTGGGGTTGTTTTTCATGGTTCGGGTTAGGCCCCTTAGTTCCAGTGAAGGGAAATCTTAACAGTTTGGGGAAGACTCTTTCCTGTTTCAGCATAACAATGCCCCCATGCACAAAGCAATGTCCATACGGAAATGGTTTGTCGAGATCAGTGTGGAAGAACTTGACTGGCTTACACAGAGCCCTGACCTCAACCCCATCGAACACCTTTGGGATGGATTGGAACAGCAACTACGAGCCAGGCCTAAATGCCGAACATCAGTGCCCGACCTTACTAATGCTCTTGTGACTGAATGGAAGCAGGTCCCCGCAGCACATCTAGTGGAAAACCTTCCCAGAAGAGTGGAGGCTGTTAAAGGCGGGACCAACTCCATATGAATGCGCATGATTTTGGAATGAGACGTTCGACTAGCAGGTGTCCACATTCCACATATGCTACTATCCACTATACTGTACATACAGTGCTTTTGGGAAGAATACATAGCCCTTGACTTTGTCCACATTTGGTTACATTACAGCCTTATTCTAAAATTGATTAAATTGTTGTTTTTTTCTCATCAACCTCAATGCCCCATAATGACAAAGCAAAAACAGGTTAGTAGAAATGATTGTAAATGTATTAAAAATAACAAACTGAAATATCACATTTACATATGTATTCAGACACCTTTGTCAGCGTTTATAGACTCCAGTCTTCTTGGGTATGACGCTACAAGCTTGACACACCTGTATTTGGGGAGTTTTTCCCATTCTTCTCTGCAGATCTTCTCAAACTCTGTCAGGTTAGATTCGGAGCATTGCTGCACAGCTATTTTCTGGTCTCTCCAGAGATGTTCGATTGGCTTCAAGTCTGGGCTTTGGCTTGGTCACTCAAGGACATTCTGAGACTTGTCCCGAAGCCATTCCTGCTTTGTCTTGGCTGTGTGCTTAGGGTCGTTGTCCTGTTGGAAGGTGAACCTTCGCCCCAGTCTGAGGTCATGAGCGCTCTGGAGCAGATTTTCCTCAAGGATCTCTCTGTACTTTGCTCCGTTAATCTTTCCTTCGATCCTGACTAGTCTCCCAGTCCCTGCCACTGAAAAGCATCCCCACAGCTTGACGCTGCCACCACCATGCTCCACCGTTTCCTCCAGACGTGACGCTTGGCATTCAGGCCAAAGAGTTCAATCTTGGTTTCATCAGACCGAAAGACCGGACTGATCTATTGGCAGGGAAGCAAATGTTTTGTTTTCTGCTCTGGTGTGAACGGTCTACCTCTTATGTTAAACAGTAAGCAGTCAGAATAGAACGCTTCGGTAATCACTAAAAGTAGATAGCTAATGTGAGTTCTTTGTCAATAGATCCATAGTGGCTTTCACCATCTCAATAGCAGGAAATTCTTCATTTTATTTTAACTCGGGAGAAGGGCCTTGGTCAGGGAGGTGACAGTCACTATGACAGTTTCTAGGAAGGGTCTTGGTGGTTCCACATTTCTTCCATTTAAGAATGATGGTGACCCCTGTGTTCTTGGGGACCTTCAACACTGCAGAACTTTTTTGGTACCCTTACCCAGATCTGTGACTTGACACAATCCTGTCTCGGAGTTTAATGGACAATTCCTTCAACGTCATGGCTTGGTTAATGCTCTGACGTGCATTGTCAACTGTGGGACCTTCATATAGACCACCATGTGCCTTTCCAAATCATGTCCAATCAATTTAATTTACCACAGGTGGACTCCAATCAAGTTATAGAAACATCTCAAGGATGATCAATAGAAACAGGATGCACCTGAGCTCAATGTCGAGTCTCATAACAATGGGTTTGAATACATATTTAAATAAGGTATTTCTGTTTTTATTTTTAATACATTTGCCAAAAGTTCTAAAAACCTGTTTTCATTTTGTCATTGTGGGGTATTGTGATGTCATTATTGGGTATTGTGATGTCATTATGCGGTATTGTGATGTCATTATGCGGTATTGTGATGTCATTATGGGGTATTCTGTTTAGATTGATGAGGAAAACATTTTATTAGAATATGGCTATAATGTAAAGACATGTCTGCAAACAGACTTAATGATATATAAATAATATTATATGAGGTTATCATAAATCTGTTGCGTAATTTTGCATCTTGTAAGGGAATAAATCAGTAGCTCAGACACACACATACACACACACACCACCTGTTTGTCCTGTGCCGTGATTCAGTGTGCGTAGCTCAGAGCAGGCCCTCATCATTATCCCCCAAGTATCCAGAGCTGTGTGAGAATGAGACAGAATACTGTATGTGACAGGCAGATAGTAGCTAGCGCGCGCGTGTGTGTGTGTGTGTGTGTGTGTGTGTGTGTGTGTGTGTGTGTGTGTGTGTATTCCTGACAAGGCGAGGGTCGTCACCATTTCACACGACTGACCTTGTCCTTGACCTGACAGATGTTTTTGAAGTTGCTGACAGGTTGTGGAACAGACACACACTGAGGGTGAGAAGGGGAAGCGCAGGTACTGAGTTCTTACAGGTTCACCTGACGCATAGCAAACTAGTCAGCAGGGGAGACGATACACGTACGGCAGGAAAGTTTTAGGAATTCAAATCGTTCCAGGAGTTCAGTGAATATCATTAAGCCACTTTCCTTCCCTACTTCAACAACAGATGAGACAGGCTGTGTCGTCTTCAATGCACATCTACGGATCAACCTGTCCTTCCTCGCTGTTCGCTCCCCGCTCCCTCATCCCCCCCCCCCCCGTCCTCTCACACTACCTTTTCTCTTTTCTTCAGACACACTTTATTTCAAGGTGGTGATACACCAAGGCATTCATAACATACGGCATAAAACTTACCCTCATGCCTCTCCATCCACACTTTCCTGCACCTCATCTCTCTCCCTCTCCATCCACACTTTCCTGCACCTCATCCCTCTCCCTCTCCATCCACACTTTCCTGCAACTCATCCCTCTCCCTCTCCATCCACACTTTCCTGCACCTCATCTCTCTCCCTCTCCATCCACACTTTCCTGCAACTCATCCCTCTCCCTCTCCATCCACACTTTCCTGCACCTCATCTCTCTCCCTCTCCCCCTCCTTAAACCTTTCTCCTACACCTCATCTCTCTCCCTCTCTCCCCCCCTCCCCTTAACCCTTTCTCCTGCACCTCATCTCTCTCCCTCTCCCCCCCTAACCCTCTCTCCTGCACCTCATCTCTCTCCCTCTCCCCCCTCCTTAAACCTTTCTCCTGCACCTCATCTCTCTCATTCTCTCCCCCCCTAAACCTTTCTCCTGCACCCCATCTCTCTCTCTCCCCCCTAAACCTTTCTCCTGCACCCCATCTCTCCCTCCTCCTAAACCTTTCTCCTGCACCTCATCTCCCTCTCTCTCTCCCCCCTAACCCTTCTCCTGCACCTCATCTCTCCCCCTCTCTCTCCCCCCTAACCCTTCTCCTGCACCTCATCTCTCCCCCCTCTCTCTCCCCCCCTTACCCTTCTCCTGCACCTCATCTCTCTCCCTCTCTCTCTCCCCCCTAACCCTTCTCCTGCACCCCCATCTCTCTCCCTCTCTCTCCCCCCTAAACCTTTCTCCTGCACCTCATCTCTCTCCCTCTCTCTCTCCCCCTAAACCCTTCTCCTGCACCCCATCTCTCTCCCTCTCTTCCCCCCCCCCTAAACCCTTCTCCTGCACCTCATCTCTCTCCCTCTCTTCCCCCCTAAACCTTTCTCCTGCATGGGAGTTTTTCCATCACTGATATTATGCTGGTCTACTTGTCATCTGGTCACCTGTCTGTCCACTTGCACTCTCATCTCTCTCCGTCTAATCTATCATCTCGTTCCTTTGTCTTCTACCTCTCCACCTCCCTTTCATCTCTGAGGTCAGGCTGTTTGGGTCTCTCTCTTCTTTCTCGTGACTCTTGAGTGTTGTACCCTTCGAAAGGTTTACCAGTTGGTTCAGCCACAGAATGACTGATGATACATATTTGATGTGTGGTATTAAAAATTAAAACGATCCGTTCTCCTTCTTTATTGTCAAGGGGGGGAAAAAGAAGTTTCAATAATGGATGAGAGAAAGATTTGCTAAGAAAAGACAGAAAAGAGAAGCCAGGGCGAGGAGATTGAGCTGAGGGAGATAAGGGGGAGGAAAAAAAACAGAGAGGATGGGGTTTTGAGCAATGAAGAGAGGAGAGAGGGAGAGAAGGGGGAGTTAAAAAACAGAGAGGGTGGGGTTTTGAGCGATGGAGAGAGGAGAGAGGGAGAGACAGAGGTACAGAGATGGATAAATGGAAAGAGGAGAGGGCAGGGAGAGAAAGGATAATGTATGGATGGACAGATTTAGAGAGAGAGGGGGGCAGAGAGAGGTATGCAGAGAGAGAAAGTTAGAGAGTGAGGGAATAGAGTCAGTGTGGTTCAGTGGGGTTGCTTGTTGGTGAAGGTGGTGGTGGTGGTGGTGGTGGGGGTGATGGTGGTGGGGTGATGGGGGGTTGATGGTGGTGGTGGTGGTGGTGGTAGTGGTGGGGGTGGTGGTAGTGGTAGGGTGGTGGTGGTAGTGGGGGTGGTGATGGTGGTGGGGGTGGGGGTGGTAGTGGGGGTGGTGGTAGTGGGGGTGATGGTGGTGGTGGTGGGGGTGGTGGTAGTGGGGGTGGTGATGGGGGTGGTGGGGGTGGTGGTGGGGGTGGGGGTGGTGGTAGTGAGGGTGGTGATGGGGGTGGTGGGGGTGGTGGGGGTGGTGATGGTGGTGGGGGTGGTAGTAGTGGGGGTGGTGATGGTGGTGGAGGTGGTGGTAGTGGGGGTGGTGATGGGGGTGGTGGGGGTGGTGGTAGTGGGGGTGGTGATGGGGGTGGTGGGGGTGGTGATGGGGGTGGTGGGGGTGGTGATGGTGGTGGGGGTGGTGGTAGTGGGGGTGGTGATGGTGGTGGAGGTGGTGGTAGTGGGGGTGGTGGTGGTGGTGGTGGGGGTGGTGATGGTGGTGGGGGTGGTGGGGGTGGTGATGGTGGTGGGGGTGGTGGTAGTGGGGGTGGTGATGGTGGTGGAGGTGGTGGTAGTGGGGGTGGTGATGGTGGTGGAGGTGGTGGTAGTGGGGGTGGTGGTGGTGGTGGTGGGGGTGGTGGTGGGGGTGGTGGTGGGGGTGGTGATGGTGGTGGGGGTGGGGGTGGTAGTGGGGGTGGGGGTGGTGGTAGTGGGGGTGATGGTGGTGGTGGTGGGGGTGGTGGTAGTGGGGGTGGTGATGGGGGTGGTGGGGGTGGTGGTAGTGAGGGTGGTGATGGGGGTGGTGGGGGTGGTGGGGGTGGTGATGGTGGTGGGGGTGGTGGTAGTGGGGGTGGTGATGGTGGTGGAGGTGGTGGTAGTGGGGGTGGTGATGGGGGTGGTGGGGGTGGTGGTAGTGGGGGTGGTGATGGGGGTGGTGGGGGTGGTGATGGGGGTGGTGGGGGTGGTGATGGTGGTGGGGGTGGTGGTAGTGGGGGTGGTGATGGTGGTGGAGGTGGTGGTAGTGGGGGTGGTGGTGGTGGTGGTGGGGGTGGTGATGGTGGTGAGGGTGGTGGGGGTGGTGATGGTGGTGGGGGTGGTGGTAGTGGGGGTGGTGATGGTGGTGGAGGTGGTGGTAGTGGGGGTGGTGATGGTGGTGGAGGTGGTGGTAGTGGGGGTGGTGGTGGTGGTGGTGGGGGTGGTGGTGGGGGTGGTGATGGTGGTGGTGGTGGGGGTGGTGATGGTGGGGGTGGGGGTGGTGATGGTGGTGGGTGTGGTGGTAGTGGGGGTGGGGGTGGGGTGGTGGTAGTGGGGGTGGTGGTAGTGGGGGTGATGGTGGTGGTGGTGGGGGTGGTGGTAGTGGGGGTGGTGATGGGGGTGGTGGGGGTGGTGGTGGGGGTGGGGGTGGTGGTAGTGAGGGTGGTGATGGGGGTGGTGGGGGTGGTGGGGGTGGTGATGGTGGTGGGGGTGGTGGTAGTGGGGGTGGTGATGGTGGTGGAGGTGGTGTTAGTGGGGGTGGTGATGGGGGTGGTGGGGGTGGTGGTAGTGGGGGTGGTGATGGGGTGGTGGGGGTGGTGATGGGGGTGGTGGGGGTGGTGATGGTGGTGGGGGTGGTGGTAGTGGGGGTGGTGATGGTGGTGGAGGTGGTGGTAGTGGGGGTGGTGGTGGTGGTGGTGGGGGTGGTGATGGTGGTGGGGGTGGTGGGGGTGGTGATGGTGGTGGGGGTGGTGGTAGTGGGGGTGGTGATGGTGGTGGAGGTGGTGGTAGTGGGGGTGGTGATGGTGGTGGAGGTGGTGGTAGTGGGGGTGGTGGTGGTGGTGGTGGGGGTGGTGGTGGGGGTGGTGGTGGTGGTGATGGTGGTGGGGGTGGGGGTGGTAGTGGGGGTGGGGGTGGTGGTAGTGGGGGTGATGGTGGTGGTGGTGGGGGTGGTGGTAGTGGGGGTGGTGATGGGGGTGGTAGGGGTGGTGGTGGGGGTGGGGGTGGTGGTAGTGAGGGTGGTGATGGGGGTGGTGGGGGTGGTGGGGGTGGTGATGGTGGTGGGGGTGGTGGTAGTGGGGGTGGTGATGGTGGTGGAGGTGGTGGTAGTGGGGGTGGTGATGGGGGTGGTGGGGGTGGTGGTAGTGGGGGTGGTGATGGGGGTGGTGGGGGTGGTGATGGGGGTGGTGGGGGTGGTGATGGTGGTGGGGGTGGTGGTAGTGGGGGTGGTGATGGTGGTGGAGGTGGTGGTAGTGGGGGTGGTGGTGGTGGTGGTGGGGGTGGTGATGGTGGTGGGGGTGGTGGGGGTGGTGGGGGTGGTGGGGGTGGTGATGGTGGTGGGGGTGGTGGTAGTGGGGGTGGTGATGGTGGTGGAGGTGGTGGTAGTGGGGGTGGTGATGGTGGTGGAGGTGGTGGTAGTGGGGGTGGTGGTGGTGGTGGTGGGGGTGGTGGTGGGGGTGGTGATGGTGGTGGTGGTGATGGTGGGGGTGGGGGTGGTGATGGTGGTGGGTGTGGTGGTAGTGGGGGTGGGGGTGGGGTGGTGGTAGTGGTAGTGGGGGTGGTGGTAGTGGGGGTGGAGGTAGTGGAGGTGGTGGTAGTGGGGGTGGTGGTAGTGGTGGTGGTGGTGGTGGTAGTGGGGGTGGTGGTAGTGGGGGTGGAGGTAGTGGGGGTGGTGGTGGTAGTGGTAGTGGGGGTGGTGGTAGTGGGAGTGGAGGTAGTGGGGGTGGTGGTGGTAGTGGTAGTGGGGGTGGTGGTAGTGGGGGTGATGGTGGTGGTGGTGGGGGTGGTGATGGAGGTGGGGGTGGTGATGGTGGTGGGGGTGGTGATGGTGGTGGTGGTGGGGGTGGTGGTAGTGATGGTGGTGGTGGTGGGGGTGGTGGTAGTGGGGGTGGTGGTAGTGGGTGTGATGGTGGTGGTGGTGGGGGTGGTGATGGTGGTGGGGGTGGTGTTGGTGGTGATGGTGGGGGTGGGGGTGGTGATGGTGGTGGGTGTGGTGGTAGTGGGGGTGGGGGTGGGGGTGGTGGTAGTGGTAGTGGGGGTGGTGGTAGTGGGGGTGGAGGTAGTGGAGGTGGTGGTAGTGGGGGTGGTGGTAGTGGTGGTGGTGGTGGGGGTGGTAGTGGGGGTGGTGGTAGTGGGGGTGGTTGATAGTGGGGGTGGAGGTAGTGGGGGTGGTGGTGGTAGTGGTAGTGGGGGTGGTGGTAGTGGGGGTGGAGGTAGTGGGGGTGGTGGTGGTAGTGGTAGTGGTAGTGGGGGTGGTGGTAGTGGGGGTGGAGGTAGTGGGGGTGGTTGTAGTGGTGGTGGTAGTGGTAGTGGTGGTGGTGGTAGTGGGGGTGGTGGTGGTGGTGGTGGTGGTAGTGGTAGTGGGGGTGGTGGTAGTGGGGGTGGGGGTAGTGGGGGTGATGGGGGTGGTGGTGGTGGTGGTAGTGGTAGTGGGGGTGGTGGGGGTGGTGGTGGTGGTAGTGGGGGTGGTGATGGTGGTAGTGGTAGTGGGGGTGGTGGTAGTGGGGGTGGGGGTGGTAGTGGGGGTGGTGGTAGTGGGGGTGGTGGTGTTGGTAGTGGTAGTGGGGGTGGTGATGGTGGTGGTGGGGGTGGTAGTGGTAGTGGTGGTGGGGGTGTTGGGTTTGACCTGGTGGTACAGTGAAACGTGTCTTTGTCCCTGGGTAGAGGAGAGGTACACACAGCTGGCTGCTTATGATGCTATGTTCTCATTCAGTCACGCACAGCAAGCTAACGCAGAGAATCAGACTGGCCCATACAGTTGCAATGTCAGCCAACAACACACACACAACCATGACCACAATTCAACCTCTATCTAGCTTTGTGTGTGTGTGTGTGTGTGTGTGTGTGTGTGTGTGTGTGTGTGTGTGTGTGTGTGTGTGTGTGTGTGTGTACTACTGATGTCACCAACTCACTTTAGCTCTGCACACACGCACACTCACGCGAACGCGCTCACACACACCTCACCTCCATTCCCTATACATGACCAAGACACTGTATCATTGTCCCAATGCCTGTTGAACCTTACATAGTCTACATCAATCACTGTCATTTTACATTTGATAGGAAGGCTCTTCAACCATCTGTTTGGCTGGGATTTGTCAATGGCCCAGCTTCACAATCACCGGCAGTGAAGAAAACAAGAGCACATTTACTCACTGTAGTGTGGTGTGGTGTGGTGTAGGGTAGTGTGGTGTGGTGTGGTGTGGTGTAGTGTGGTGTGGTGTGGTGTAGGGTGGTGTAGGGTGGTATGGTGTGGTGTAGGGTGGTGTAGTGTGGTGTGGTGTGGTGTAGGGTGGTGTAGGGTGGTGTAGTGTGGTGTAGGGTGGTGTAGGGTGGTGTAGGGTGGTGTAGTGTGGTATAGTGTGGTGTGGTGTGGTGTAGTGTGGTGTAGTGTGGTGTGATGTGGTGTAGGGTGGTGTAGGGTGGTGTAGGGTGGTGTAGTGTAATGTAGTGTGGTGTGGTGTAGTGTGGTGTAATGTGGTGTAGGGTGGTGTAGGGTGGTGTAGTGTGGCATAGTGTGGCGTGGTGTGGTGTAGTGTAGTGTGGTGTAGTGTGGTGTGGTGTGGTGTAGTGTGGTGTGGTGTGGTGTGGTGTGGTGTGGTGTGGTGTGGTGTAGTGTAGTGTGGTGTGGTGTGGTGTAGGGTAGGGTGGTGTAGGGTGGTGTAGGGAGGTGTAGTGTAATGTAGTGTGGTGTGGTGTAATGTAGTGTGGTGTAATGTGGTGTAGGGTGGTGTAGTGTGGTGTGGTGTAATGTAGTGTGGTGTAATGTGGTGTAGGGTGGTGTAGGGTGGTGTAGTGTGGTATAGTGTGGTGTGGTGTGGTGTAGTGTGGTGTGGTGTGGTGTGGTGTAGTGTGGTGTGGTGTGGTGTGGTGTGGTGTGGTGTGGTGTGGTGTGGTGTGGTGTAGTGTGGTGTGGTGTGGTGTAGGGTAGGGTGGTGTAGGGTGGTGTAGGGAGGTGTAGTGTAATGTAGTGTGGTGTAATGTGGTGTAGGGTGGTGTAGGGTGGTGTAGTGTGGTGTAGTGTGGTGTGGTGTGGTGTGGTGTAGTGTGGTGTGGTGTGGTGTGGTGTGGTGTAGTGTGGTGTGGTGTGGTGTAGGGTGGTGTAGGGTGGTGTAGTGTGGTGTAGTGTAATGTAGTGTGGTGTGGTGTAATGTAGTGTGGTATAATGTGGTGTAGGGTGGTGTAGGGTGGTGTGGTGTCATGTAGTGTGGTGTAATGTGGTGTAGGGTGGTGTAGGGTGGTGTAGTGTGGTATAGTGTGGTGTGGTGTGGTGTAGTGTGGTGTGGTGTGGTGTGGTGTGGTGTGGTGTAGTGTAGTGTGGTGTGGTGTGGTGTGGTGTAGTGTGATGTGGTGTAGTGTGATGTGGTGTGGTGTGGTGTGGTGTGGTGTAGTGTGGTGTGGTGTGGTGTTGTGTAGTGTGGTGTAGTGTGGTGTAATGTAGTGTGGTGTAGTGTGGTGTAGTTTAATTTCATGTAGTGTAGTTTAATGTCATGTAATGTAGGGTGGTGTTGTGTAGTGTGGTATAGTGTTCCGTAGTGTGGTATAGTGTAATGAAGTGTAGTGTGGTATAATGTAGTGTGGTGTATTGTAGTGTGGTGTGGTGTATTGTAGTGTGGTGTAGTGTAATGTAGTGTGGTGTGTTATAATGTAGTGTGGTGTGGTGTATTGTAGTGTTGTGTGGTGTATTGTAGTGTGGTGTAGTGTAATGTAGTGTGGTGTGGTATAATGTAGTGTGGTGTGGTGTATTGTAGTGTGGTATAGTGTAATGTAGTGTGGTGTGGTATAATGTAGTGTGGTGTGGTGTATTGTAGTGTGGTGTGGTGTATTGTAGTGTGGTGTATTGTAGTGTGGTGTAATGTGGTGTAGTGTAATGTAGTGTGGTGTAATTTGGTGTAGTGTAATGTAGTGTGGTGTAATGTAGTGTAGTATGGTGTAGTGTAATGTGGTGTAGTGTGGTGTGGTGTAGTGTTATGTAGTGTAGTGTGGTGTTGTGTAGTGTAGTGTGATGTAGTGTAGTGTGTTGTGGTGTAATGTGGTGTGTTGTGTAGTGTAATGTACTGTAGTGTGGTGTAGTGTAGTGTGGTGTGGTGTAATGTAGTGTGGTGTAGTGTGGTATAGTGTAATGTAGTGTGGTGTAGTGTGGTATAGTGTAATGTAGTGTGGTGTAGTGTGGTATAGTGTAATGTAGTGTGGTGTAGTGTAGTGTGATGTAGTGTGGTGTGGTGTAGTGTAATGTAGTGTGGTGTGGTGTAGTGTGGTGTGGTGTGGTGTAGTGTAATGTAATGTAGTGTGGTGTAGTGTGGTGTGGTGTATTGTAGTGTGGTGTAGTGTAGTGTAGTTTAATTTCATGTAGTGTAGTTTAATGTCATGTGCTGTAGTGTAATGTAGGGTGGTGTTGTGTAGTGTGGTATAGTGTAATGAAGTGTAGTGTGTTATAATGTAGTGTGGTGTGGTGTATTGTAGTCTGGTGTGGTGTATTGTAGTGTGGTGTGGTGTATTGTAGTGTGGTGTGGTGTAATGTAGTGTGGTGTGGTGTATTGTAGTGTGGTGTGGTGTATTGTAGTGTGGTGTGGTGTAATATTGTGTCATGTTGTGTGGTATAGTGTAATGTAGTGTGGTGTGGTACAGTGTAATGTAGTGTGGTGTAGTGTGGTGTGGTGTAATATTGTGTCATGTTGTGTGGTGTGGTGTAATGTAGTGTGGTGTATTGTAGTGTGGTGTGGTGTATTGTAGTGTGGTGTGGTGTATTGTAGTGTGGTGTGGTGTAATGTAGTGTGGTGTAGTGTGGTGTGGTATAGTGTAATGTAGTGCAATGTAATGTGGTGTGGTGTAATATTGTGTCATGTTGTGTGGTGTGGTGTATTGTAGTGTGGTGTAGTGTGGTATAGTGTAATGTAGTGTGGTGTAGTGTGGTATAGTGTAATGTAGTGTAATGTAGTGTGGTGTGGTGTAGTGTAATGTAGTGTGGTGTGGTGTGGTGTTGTGTGGTGTAGTGTAATGTAGTGTAGTGTGGTATAGTGTGGTGTGGTGTAATGTAGAGTACTGAGTGTAGTTTGGTGTGGTGTGGTGTAATGTGGTGTGGTGTGGTGTAATGTGGTGTGTTGTGGTGTGGAGTAATGTAGTGTGGTGTAGTGTAGTGTGGTGTAGTGTGGTGTAGTGTAGTGTGGTGTCGTGTAGTGTAGTGTGATGTAGTGTGGTGTAGTGTAGTGTAGTGTGATGTGGTGTAGTGTAGTGTGGTGTAGTGTAGTGTAGTGTGATGTAGTGTAGTGTAGTGTGATGTAGTGTGGTGTAGTGTAGTGTGGTGTAGTGTAGTGTAGTGTAGTGTGGTGTAGTGTAGTGTGGTGTAGTGTAGTGTAGTGTGATGTAGTGTGGTGTATTGTAGTGTGGTGTGGTGTAATGTAGTGTGGTGTGGTGTAATGTAGTGTGGTGTGGTGTATTGTAGTGTGGTGTGGTGTAATGTAGTGTGGTGTGGTATATTGTAGTGTGGTGTGGTGTATTGTAGTGTGGTGTGGTGTATTGTAGTGTGGTATAGTGTAATGTAGTGTGGTGTGGTACAGTGTAATGTAGTGTGGGGTAGTGTGGTGTGGTGTAGTGTAGGGTAGTGTGATGTAGTGTGGTGTATTGTAGTGTGGTGTGGTGTAATGTAGTGTGGTGTGGTGTAATGTAGTGTGGTGTGGTGTATTGTAGTGTGGTGTAATGTAATGTGGTGTGGTGTAATATTGTGTCATGTTGTGTGGTATAGTGTAATGTAGTGTGGTGTGGTACAGTGTAATGTAGTGTGGGGTAGTGTGGTGTGGTGTAATATTGTGTCATGTTGTGTGGTGTGGTGTAATGTAGTGTGGTGTAGTGTGGTGTAATGTGGTGTGGTGTATTGTAGTGTGGTGTGGTGTATTGTAGTGTGGTGTGGTGTATTGTAGTGTGGTGTGGTGTAATGTAGTGTGGTGTAGTGTGGTGTGGTATAGTGTAACGTAGTGCAATGTAGTGTGGTGTGGTGTAATATTGTGTCATGTTGTGTGGTGTGGTGTATTGTAGTGTGGTGTAGTGTGGTATAGTGTAATGTAGTGTGGTGTAGTGTGGTATAGTGTAATGTAGTGTAATGTAGTGTGGTGTGGTGTAGTGTAATGTAGTGTGGTGTGGTGTTGTGTGGTGTAGTGTAATGTAGTGTAGTGTGGTATAGTGTGGTGTGGTGTAATGTAGAGTACTGAGTGTAGTTTGGTGTGGTGTGGTGTAATGTGGTGTGGTGTGGTGTAATGTGGTGTGTTGTGGTGTGGAGTAATGTAGTGTGGTGTAGTGTAGTGTGGTGTAGTGTGGTGTAGTGTGGTGTAGTGTAGTGTGGTGTAGTGTAGTGTAGTGTGATGTAGTGTGGTGTAGTGTAGTGTTGTGTATTGTAGTGTAGTGTGATGTAGTGTGGTGTAGTGTAGTGTAGTGTAGTGTAGTGTAGTGTGGTGTGGTGTGATGTAGTGTAGTGTAGTGTGATGTAGTGTGGTGTAGTGTAGTGTAGTGTGGTGTAGTGTAGTGTTGTGTATTGTAGTGTAGTGTGATGTAGTGTGGTGTAGTGTAGTGTAGTGTAGTGTAGTGTGGTGTGGTGTGATGTAGTGTAGTGTGGTAGTGTGGTGTGTTTTGTTGTAGTGTGGAATAACGTTGCGTGGTGTAGTGTGGTGTGGTGTAGTTTGGAGTAATGTAGTGTGGAATTAAGTGGTGTTTTGTGGTGTGGTGTAGTGTAATGTGGTGTGGTGTATTGTGAAGTGGTGTATTGTGATGTGGTGTGGTTTAGTGTGGTGTAGTGTATAAACCAGAATGCAGGGCAAACCACCTCATAATTACATATATATAGTCCCTAATTATATATATATAACAAGACATCTAATTAGCACACCACTATGTATTATCAGTCTAATGAGGGACATCCACACTACATTACTCCAAACTACACCACACCACACTACACCACGCTACATTACTCCACACCACAACAAATCACAACACAATACCACACTACACTACATGCTCCACACCACTACATAGTCCATAATTATCCCACTGAGCAAAAAACGACAATGTTGAAGCAATGTAATATTTTGTCATGTTTCAATCTGACATTAGTACAGACAGCTTTTTGGTTCCTTTGGTTTGTTGTTATTTTTTGTTGTTTTTGTGCCCACGTTTATTTCGTCATGAGACAGGAACACGTGGATGTTTAATCGTACAGTTAATAATATAAACCTGTAGATATTATACATACTTTCAGGAGCTGTCGCTGTTTATGATTTGATTTGAGCTGTCGCATATCAATGGATAAGCACTGCCAGTGTCCAAACAAGACTACTCTGCCATCTAGTGGCACAAAAGAAAACATTCACTCAAATCTTATCTCAGGTTTACCCATAACTGAAGTCTTGCATCATTGACCAGACGCTCGATTGAGTTCTGGGTCCATACATCATGACGAGATGAGATGGAGAGATGCTCGAACGAGGAGTGGAACCGGATCGAGGAGTTTCACCCACTCTCCTTGCAAGTTACGAGCACGTTTTATTGGGCCAAATGTCCCTTCTCCTTCCGAAATTCGAAAGATACTAACAAGAGGCAAAATGGGGATTTGTCAAGATAATCAGTAAAG